>NC_056750.1:18977340-19107340 GCF_019279795.1 Protopterus annectens
CAATGCTGTGTCCCACAAAGTCATGGCTAGTCTGCAAATGGGGTAGGAATGAGTGCCTCCCTGCTTGTTTATATACCACATGACCGTGGTGTTGTCTGTCTTTATCAGTAGTTGTCCCGGATCAAGTAGGTCCTTGAAGGCTGTCAGGGCATTCTGAACAGCTAGCATCTCTTTTTGATTGATATGTAGATGCATTTGGTTTGCAGACCATGTGCCTTGAATGCACCTTCCTGCCATGTGGCCCCCCCCAGGCAATCTGATGCATTTGCCTGGCTGAGGGTAAAGTGAATGGCTGCCCTTTGTTCTGGTGACAAGCTTTCGCCCACCATCAAAACTCCTTTTGCAGGCAGGGAATGAGGGTAATTACTGTTTCCAGACTGTGACAATGTTGAGTCCAAACACTTTTTAGGTACCATTGAAGCTTCCTCATATGCAGTCTGGCATATGGAATTAATAGAATGCAGGATGTCATAAAGCCCAAAGCCTGCTAAATTTTTCTTGCAGATAACTGGGCCTTTGTTGCTAACAGGTTGAAATAGATAGTCAGTGGTGTTTGTTTGTCTGGCGTGAGATAAGCCATCTGGGAAGTTGTATTTAAGCTTGCACCCAGGAATATTATCTCTTGAGAGGGTATTTGTTTTCATTTCTTTTCGTTGACTGTGTACTCTAGGCCTGTTAGAACTCTGTCTACAAACGCCAGATGCTGTAGTAGAATGTCCTTGTTCTCTGCTTGAATGAGGGAGTCGTCCAAGTAAGGATATATTTGTATTCCTCTTTTGTCTGCAGAATGCAATTACTGGTGCCAGGCACTTTGTGAAGACCCTGGGCGCAGTAGATAAGCCAAAGGGCAGTGCAGAGAATTGATAGTGCATTGAGCCAGCTTTGAATCAGAGGTATCTTCTGCATGTTGGTCTGATTGGGACATGCAGGTATGCCTCTTTTAGGTCTAAAGTCACTAGCCAAACCTTCTTGCCCAGCATGGGCAGAATTTGCTGTAGAGTCAACATTTTGAATTTTGGTATATCCAGAAATGTGTTTAGAATAGATAGGTCCAGTATTGGTCTCCAGGTCTTGTCCTTTCTTGGGACCAAGAAAACTCTTGAATAAAATCCTTGTCCCTGCTCTTGCTCTGGTACTTGTTGAATGGCCCTCATGTCCATGAGGGATGAGACTTGTTTTTGTGCCTCTGCCCATTGATGTTTTGGCAGGTTTGGCAAACTGTTTGTTTATATATATATATATATATATATATATATATATATATATATATATATATATATATATAACAAAAAAGCAGGCTAAAATCCAGGGGGTAAAAGCTGTGCTTAAGAAAATAGGAAGTATAACCAAAACGCAATATAAAGCAACAGCTAACATGCAGGTTTCAGTCCAAAAATGTAGCAAGGTTACATAAAATCCAAGAAGTAGCCAGTCCGTAATGAAAATAAAAATTGCAATTTATAAGTGCACTCATAAATTAAAATTTTTATTTTCATTACGGACTGGCTACTTCTTGGATTTTATGTAACCTTGCTACATTTTTGGACTGAAACCTGCATGGTAGCTGTTGCTTTATATTGTGTTTTGGTTTTTATATATATATATATATATATATATATATATATATATATGTAATTATATATATATATATAATTATACATATATATATTATATATACATACATACACACACACAAATATTTACACACCTATATATCTGTGTGTGTGTGTGTGTGTGTGTGTGTGTGTGTGTGTGTGTGTGTATATATATATATATATATATATATATATATATATATATGTATATATATACACACACACATATATATATATATATATATATATAAATAAATATATGTGTGTATATACATTTACCATCATCCCTTTCCACTATGACTTTCAGCATTCTGCTTGTGTTATATGTAAGAGCCTTAACTGTGTAGCTCTGAAATACCCCTCCAAATCAGGTAATCTTAAACTTCCTTGTTCTGTTGGGAAGACAACATTATCCCACTTGACTCTTGCCCTCTTCCGCTCCCAAATAAAATCCTTCAACTCTTCATTAATTACTAATCGACAACTTCTCCTCTGGTTGATAAAGATATGCAAAACTAAAAGGACAAACATTTTTTCTGTTTCTATCTTGCTATCCATATCCGTAGGCAAGAGCATCCAGTTTCTCAGTTTATTATCTATCGTTTAGTCTCTTTACACATATCCTTAGCTGACAAATCTTTTTTAATCCATACTCCTAAATACTTCCTTTTATCATAGCTATAGAAATATGGGCACTGTTGGACAAATTCATGTGTGGGTACACAATTTATAGGTATAACATTTGTTTTACCTTGATGAATAATAATAAAAAAAACAGAACTGTCCTAGAATACTCCACAACACTGATGTCCTTTTCTGGTTCCGTCAGGTACAAAATATAAATCGGTAAATAAAGCCAAATTTCCTTGCACACCATACCAATTATGTCCTTGAATTTCTGAGTCTCTTATTTTCTTTGTCAGTGGTTCTAAACATAACATGAACAAAGGCCTGCCTGGTTCCTCTGCGCAAACACAACTTATCAGAGAGGAACCCTCCCAGTTCGATTTTTGCTTATTTCTAAACTCATGCAGATTATCCACTCCCTTATTTTTTCTCTTATAGCACTCTGCAATTGTGCCACCTCTTGTTCTTTGAGACACCCCTTATTTTGTAATACTTTAACCTTTGTCAGCCCCTCTAAAAATAGGATAGAAATACGGCAAAAGAGATCTGGTTAAGGAGTAACAAAAATTATTTAAACTCCACTTTTATTTTATGTCACTCACTAGCAATAACTTCTGGAGTACTTTACATTTAATTTCCATCACCCATTCCTTAAATTCCTCTCTCAACAGGTAGGTGGAGAAGTGCCACTGTCTCACCTTTACCTCATTACCCTGCACTTGTATCTTAACTATTGGTGCATGACCTGAAATAGTAAAGGAATGAGTATCAAAAGTTTTCAATTAAATGCACAAGTTCCTGTCAATCAACACTAGCCCAGTTATCATACCTTGGAAAATGATACGTAAATTCTTACTGAACTCCAGTTCTTCATACTACATATTTTCATCAATTTTTTCAGTTATTTTCCCTATTTTGTAATATTTTTTCCATTGGGGACTCTCACATATATCTTCAAATTTGAAAATCAAACTCCAGTCCCCACCTACAAGTAGTACTCCCTGCTAAAAGCAGATGATTTCTCTCAAATTTTTTTAAGACACCAAAACAGCAGTTTTTGGTGGAATATACATGCATGACAGGGTAATCCTCGTCCCTTGCCAATGGCCCTTTACTACTACAAATCTGTCATTTTTACTCATTTTTAAATTTGTTTCCCCTTTCTCTAAAATTCTAAAAAAATGTGTGCAAAACAGACTACTTCAGTACAATATCCTCTCCCCTACACAGCATGGGTTCCGTCCAAGACACAGCACATCTACTGCATGAATTTCCTTCTTTGACACCGTAAACAAGGCCCATGATTCAGGAAACATCGTTTCTGCTCATTATTTGGACTTATCAAAAGCATTCAACACCATCTCTCACCCTGTCCTTCTCTCTTAGCTCTCCAGTAAAGGTCTATCTCCCCAATCCCTTAACTGGATTAAGAGCTCTCTCTCCAACATAGAGCATGCTGTCAAATGGCAGAACTCCATTTCCACTTATATTCACAACCCTACTAGAGTTAAAGACTCAATTTTAGGCCCTCGTTTAACATTTTTATTAACAACCTTCACCAAGTTATCAAGGAGGGGCTCCCTAGTCCAGTACACAGATGACTCTACCATAGTCTGCTCTGCTCTTAATTCAGATATACTAAAGCAATCCACCCAAGCAGCATTTTTGACTGTGAAAAATGGCTTCACAAAAATCACCTTTCCTTAAATCCCAAAAAGACCAAACTTATGATTTTTCTCCCAAGAAAAATACACCTTTTAATAAAGACAACTTCAAAATCTTCTCTCTCAACTCTACTAAGATCGAGTTAGTAACCCACACCAAACTACTAGGGGTAATAATTGATGAAAGTCTCAAATTCCATCTTCACATTCAAAATAATATAAGCAAGACTCACAAAAACTTGGGTTACTCTGTTGACATAAGTTTCTCTCCTGGCCTTCTAAACACACTTTAGCTCTGTCTTACATTTTACCATCACTAACTTACGGTGCTCTCTTACTAACCTACCTGCAGTCTTCACCGATAACAAAATTAGAAACATTCTATAACAAGATTGCTAAATTCACCACACATAGTTGCCACTCTTTACACCACTGTATTGCCCTAAAACAATTACAATAGTTGGAACTCCCCCACTGTTTACTCTTCCTCCAGCTCACTACCACACAAACTGATTTACAAGCCTCATGACTGCCCTGTATCCAGTCAGAGCTCTACAATCTGAACGTCAGTATCGTCTCCAAATTCACAAACCCAGGCTACCTGCAGGCCAGTTATTGTACTCCTGGAGTATTGTCAAGATATGGAATAACCTACCTCCTTCTGTCCGCTTACAGCAATGCCCTTCCAACTTTAAAAGTGCACTACACAATCATTTTCTCTCCAAGCGGTTACGTAACTGTTGCATTACACATACTGGTAACACTCAACACTATCTATAGAACCTGTAATGGACCAATTCAGCCTCCACTGTGCATTTATAAAGTAACATCCTCTATGCCCTTCTCAAAAAATCATATTCATGTGATTCGGCAAGGCCGTTCAATCTGATCCCAAAACCATCTACTTTTCTTGATACTCATTATACTCTTTCCTGAATTTTTTGTTTCCACTTTGTTTTGCATCCTGTTATTGTCTCTATATACTAGGACTTTGGTTAACCTGTTTTATCATTTATGTTTTTATCATGTAATGTTATATATAATCCCTATAAATTTTTTTTTAATTTTGTATATATTTTTGTTCATTCTTGCAATTTTATGCAACTCCTTATTTAATTATTTTCTTCCATTGGAGCTTTTCTCCCTGGGCCTCCACTGAAAATTGGCTATCCTGGCCCAGTGGACTTTCCCAGTAACAAATTCCAGTAAATTACCTTTTTTCTTCTTCTACCACTACTGGATTGCCTCTTTTCCTTTGTCTCAGATATTGTGCAGAATATCCATCCTGAAATCCTTTTTCAAATTCACATGGTCATTGCTTTCCAAACAGGTCTCCTGTAGCACTGCTATCTGCACTCTGCATTACTTAATATAACTGAGAATTCTTTTTCCTTTTTGTCTATGCCTGAGACACCATTCACATTCCAGGATAATATGGAAAGTACTGCCATTGTGGTAAGAAGCCATTATTCCCACCTATTATATATGGCAACTTTTTTAAATGTCTAAAATTCCATCTTCTGTGATACATGCACCCATTAATGTTTGACAGGGTAATCATTTATACAGTTTTTTTTTTCTTAGCCACATTGTAATCTATGCCACATTTTAAAGACTTTGTTAAATAAAATCCTTCATACAAAAAACACACACACCCAGAACCTGTTAACTTAACACAAGCACACATAACTAGGTACATTTTCAAGTAATGAAGTTTCACCAGTTGTGCCAAACAGACAACTGCCAACACACAGGCCTTAGCTAACCTGAAATTGAAGTTAGCCATGCTAAGACACATTACCTGTGCTTCTAACTGGTATCTGCGCTTTTTTCCTTTATTCCCCCCTCCCCCAGAAATAAAAACTACTCATATACTTTCAGAAGCCATTAATTATGTGCCATGAAGAAACCAGTGTTCTTTCATTCTCTTACCAACAGCTTATCTCCATGGAAAAATAAGGAAAGAAAAAAGTAAAATGCAATCTTCTGTTGCAGTCAGAGAGCCGCTGAAACATATACGGTCAAATGAATTTTTTTTCATTCACTTGTTTCCACTTAAACATCTGTTATTAGATTATGCCAGTTGTCTTAATCCAGACATTTACGTATGCAAAAGTAAAAGAAAACAGATCAGCTCGACATATATTATGATCTGTGTGGTATTACTCCCCATCTCCCACCTCAACAACTCAAGACTACAGCCTATTAACTTAAATATGCCTTTGTCTAGTTTTTCTTCTCTTTCTGCACTATAGTACGTCAAAACTTCTTAATGCCAAAAAAAAAACAGGAAGAAAAAAGGCATCTGTTAACTTTAATACTATTTTACTATAAAATATGGAATTTATATTCAACGGTTTCATAAACACACTGTTAAGAAAATAACTTGTTTTACCTTTATCATTTTCCTTCCTTCTCCCTCCCCCAATGAGTCCTTCCAAGCATTAATGACATAAAATGAGTCAAATGCCTTTCAGTTCCTCACAAGTTTAACAAAAAGTCAAAAAAATTCACTCCACTTATTTGTATACAGCTGTATTTCACAAATGAGACGGATGCTTTGCAGTCTCACATTTATTCACTAATTTCCATGCTGCTGGCCTTCTTTCTGTTCATCTCCATCTCCCACTCCAGATTCCAGTTCAATTCCACAGTGCTCCTGATTCTTCTGTTTAACTCCTCTGCTTCTCTCTGGTCTCTCAAGCATTTTCCTTTGGAAGAGTGGAAAAGGTTTCACTGGCAACACAGCTTTGTGTTCTTCATTATCAGATGATTGAGAAGCACAGTTCCAATCTGCTTGATGGCTCACTTATTGTTGGACAAGCTTTTGCATTTCCTCCTTAGCCTGTTCTGCATCAAAAATTAATTTGATTTTCCTGGGAAAAAAATATGCTTCAGACAGCTGGATAAAGCAGCTTAAATCTCCCCAATTACTGGAATAAATGTATTTCTCTTCTGCTTGGTGCACAGTGAACAATCATTTTCCCCAAAATACTCTGCTACCACCAACTTATTAATACTTTGGCTTTTTGCCACAGTTTTTCAGGATAAACTCTCTCTGCTTCTAGGATTACATTTTTACTAATAAAAGGTCTGGCTTGCTTTCTCATGGCCATACTTGGAGCATAGACATGGTGTACCCTGTGTAATATCAGTCCAGTCAGTTATTGTGCCTTCATAAAATGAATGCAGTCTGTTCCTTCTCATTTCTCTGCTACAGCAGAAAATCTCAGATTTTCCCTGCATGCTCTGTTGTCTAATTATATATTTTGTAAAAATCTTTTCTTGAGCAGGCATTCATACTCAGTCAACCTTGTCTTCACTTCAGCCTATGATTTTTTGCAGTTTTATTAGCGGATCTGAATATCTGCTTAAAGTTTCTTCCACTTTTTCTGGCCATTTATTTGAATTGATATACTCTGTTTCAGAGTTTTATTTTAATCTGCTCTGAGCACATTTCATTTATTTTTCCTCCAGATTATTGGAAGCCATGTTCTGCACCAATGCTGAAGCTGAACTGATTTCTGCTGAACAGCTGCAGGATTCTTCCCAATCAGGGTTTTCTCTTTACCTTTTCTAGTTGATTTTCTTTCAGGCTGTCTTAGTTTTTTATTTGCAGGCATCCAAGCAGTATACTGAAGTAACTGAATTTTACTCAAGTTGACATTATCACTGCAGTCTCTCAGTTTCTGTTTTCACACAGAGAGCTGAAGTCAAGCTGCTGAACTGTGTGCAGCCATCTTGAAATGCCTGTCTAGTCCCTATTACTAACAAAAATGCAATAGGCACAGCCGCTACTTTGACTCTAGCGGCTGAAGGTTTATAAAAGATTTGTATTAGGTTCACAAATCTGAAAGGGATTCCCAAAATGTTTCTGCTCTGCCAGAAGCTATCAAAAGATCAATTTTTATTAAATTATCTGATTAAGTATGCCCATGAAGAAAATTTGTTGGATCCAAGTATCAAAGCAGGCAACAACCTGGCCAGCCTCTTAGCCAATAAAGTGGTAAGAAGCTTGCAATCATGGCCTAGTTTAAATAAGCAGTAGGAGCCCACTGTACAATTTCCTTTCCTCGCTTAGTGATAACAGCTATCATACATTACTTCCATGAAAGGGGAGCAAGGAAACTACCTATTTTTAACCACTGATTGGACAGCTGCAAAGCCGTGCACAACGTTTGCTATACATATTAATGTCCAAAGGAAAACCATCAGTGCCAGAAGACTTACCTTCTTAAACATGTTCATGGCCTGCTTTTCTTCAACCACAAATCCAACTGATAGTTAAGAGGCTTGCTCTGAAGTTTTATTAGATGCAGGGTTCTTACAAAATCAGCCCCTCTTTTCATCAATTAGCCCACTTCTGGCACTATTCTCATTCAACTTAGTGTAATAAACAGCAAATGTATATTAATGTGTGCTTATACTTATTAACCCAAATAATCATCCCTAACCTTGGTAATTATTCTGTCCAAAACTGGTACCAAAGCATCAATGCTAAATACGTTTGACTAGAGGGAATGCTCTCAAATGTCTCAATCTTAGATTTGTGAATGCTAAGTACACTGTATAATCCATCAACTTATTACATTCACTCTTTTATTTCTAGTTTCTGTTATTCATCTTCAAGGGTATGTTTTACCAATTTACCCAAAGTTTAGCAATGTACACTGATAATATCCAAGATTCTTACTCACTAAATTAAAGGAAAATTCCACCTTTAAACTTGTTGTTCTGAGCTATTTCATGTATCAAAATCATCAAGCACTTATTATATTTTAGTACGTTTTACCATAAAATAATCACCATGTGGCCTACCATACCAATCCCATCCGTTTTTACTGCCTTGTCATTTGGTTCCCAGAATCCACCTAAAGTCTCCATTACACCACAATGTTTACTACAAGCAATGTTTTTTCCTATCTACTGTTATACCTTAAAATCAAGTAATGTAACACCTTTACTTGTTGTTTACCTGCATGCTAAATGTGAACTATTCATTGTATATACTTTTTGACTGAATATTTCCAATGTATGTATTCTTCTTTATTCATGTACGGTGGAGCTTTTCTCCTCAGGTCTCCATTGCAAACGGGCTCTGAACAGCCCAGTGAAATTTCCTGGTAAACAAAAAACAAATACATAAATAAAACAAAATAAAATAATGGCTCATGCAAAGCGTAAGGAACAACAGTTCCCTCTCTTCCGCATGTAAACAGAATGTACACACACAGTAGCAGCATCACCTGCACACATCTGGTGCAGCTTTTGCAACATTACTATTACTCACCTGCTTGCACCGTTTTAGAGTACAGAAGCTCAACAAAACAAAATAGCTGAACTCTAGGTCTTTTTAAGGCTGTCAGTATATAATCCCTCAAGTACTGAGATCTTCATGAAGTGAACTGGAATGGACAGTTGTTACTCTGAAGAATGTATGACAGACATGAAAACTACTACAGCTACTTCCTAGTGCCTGCAGTACAAAGATGTGTACTTTTTATATTGAATGTTGCAGTAATATTCCATAGTTGGTTAAAGTATTTACCTCAAGCCCTGCTAACCCTGTCCTTACAATGCAGCACCACAATGTTTTATACAGGTGCAACCTTCTGTTCTTGAAGGTGTGTCATGAGATTTTTCTTTTTTCTATTGAGACACCAATGTCTTCATGCATTACTTTTTCCATTTCTGAAATTTTACTGCCATCTCCTGGAAATGTTTCATCCTTACACTTCATCAAAACCATAAGCCTTGAACATGACAAATTGGTTGCACGAGATTAACATGGTCTGTAAAAATGTTGCACTTAAAGAAAATACATCCAGCATATCCAGACAGGGACTGCTAGTTACCAGGCATGCAGTCCATGAGACATCGAAGGAGCTTAGCTCAATTTCTTAAGTAGCCCAAAGCACTGCCTGGCTAAATAACTTACAGTTACACAGAAGGCCAAATGAATGCTGAGCGACTCAAACCCTGAAGTATAGGAAGTAGCTTCTAACAACCAATAGCCCTTATCCTTCGCACCATATGTCATACCCCTGCACTGGCCCAGTAATCAAGGAGCCTCAATCCTCACCCACCAACACCAGTGAGGGTCATGCACATTGAGAGGATGACAAGTACACATGCAGTAAAGTACAATTTCCCTTAACAGCACACAGAGATCACACTCGGTCTGGGGCGGATTTCTCCCTCTCTCTCCAGATCCCAAATATGACTCCCCACTGGCACAGTTATACGGTCAAGATCTCAGCAAAGTGATCAAGCCAAAACCTCCAGCACCCTCTCTATCCAACCAGTGCTTCATGTCCCTGCCCAAGAAGCAGACACACACACACACACACACACACACACACACACACACACACACTTTGATATGTGTCTTATATACAAACACACACATACACTACTGGGGAAGGCTGGCACAGATTTACTAGCTATGCCCCCTTCTGCCCAGACTAAAAGGTAGCTTTCATTGCCACCAACCAGCGCTTTATCAGCTACTATAAGGCCATTGCCCAAAGGGCGACCAATTGTACTGTGTAATGTTATTATTATCCAGATGGTAAGCGTGACCAAACTTTTAAGGCTATTTAAGAGTGGCCTGTACAGTGTCCCCAAATACATATGCAAGTACTCTAAGAGCTTAAATATCTCTAAACAAACCAGCCACAATTAAAAGGTTTAAATATACTTAATAATAAATAATAAAAACACAAGATAATAGCCAATAACTCACAGTGACAATGTAGTTCAGAATCACAGGAAATACTTTAAAACAAGATTGCAAGACAGTCTCATATAAATACAGAAAACATCTAGACTGATCTTACTATATTCCTATCCATCTCTAAGAGAGATACTAAGATCTAACTTACTTACATAGCCAAGCAAATACAGATGAGAAGTACTCAAGATTGATGTGTTCAGATCCAAGACAAGATACAAATGCACAGACTCGCTCTCCGAGATGGTTCTTAAAATTACTATCAAACATTTCTGCTGGGTTATCTTAGATCACCTCTGCCTTTAGTTTCCAGGCTAACAGGAACTTAAAATAGAACACTTCTGTGTTAAAAAAATACATACCTCTCCGAAGTTTTGTCTAGAACTGGAAATCTTAAAACTGTTAAACACTAACCTTGGAAACCTGTAATTATTTCTGTTTGAAGACAATAAAAAGAATTTCTAGCTGCAGACGTTCCGTCTCCAAGCTGAGATAACCACCATCATAAACAATTCAACTTATTTTCTTAGAGTTTTGCTCTTTTCCAGTAGGGTGCACTGTGATTACATTTTTGAAGCTCAACATATAACATACAGTTTTCTTACATTTGTAAGACAAGTATACAAACCATATTAATATTTACAATGACACAGAATTATTTACAAAATTCTAGCTAGCTGGGCTGACAGCTTCACAACATATATAAAGAAAAAAAACAATGTATTCAGCTATCTGCAGCAAAATTGTTCTGTTTCTACCTCTAGCAGTGGCAAAAGGTCCTCCCCTCCCAACGGTCTGTATGCCTGCGTCTGTACAGATAAAGGGGTGTGTGTATGTATGTATGTGTGATAAATTTAGCTGTAACTGCATTGTTCTTTCCTCTGTCTGTCCCTAAAGATATGAAACTGGCTCAAATCCAGACGCCCCACAATACCAAGTCCTAAAAGTGCTGTCAAAAGCTGAAAAGATTACACTGATGGGTCCTGACAATATAACTGGATGCATCTTAAATAGCATGCAGCAAGATTTAGCCCCACTCCTAACAAACTCAACCTCCATACAGGTTTAGTACAAAGCAAATGCAGAACAGCTAATCATTCCCTGCAAAAGGGACAACCTTCCACAGACCCAGGCAATTATAGACCTATTACGTCTGACCAGCCTCACATACAAAGCCATGGAAAGACATATCATGGAACTAATCATGACACAGGGAACCTCCAAACACTGGACACATCTCAGTTTTGATTAGTCAAGGTGAAGTCATGCTTACTCGACCTAAATGATTTTTTTTTTGAAAAGGTAACCAAAGCAATGGATGAAGGCAAAATGAATAATCCGCATACCTTGACTTGGCCAAAGCTTCTGACATAATTCCCTACTCAGGCAATGCAGAAAAGCCAAATAAACTGGAAATAAAGTCTTACATCACCCACCATATTGCCAGCTGGCTCACAGATAAAATCAAAATAGGAGAAGTTACCTTCACAAAGAGACCAGTCACTAGTGGAGTCCCCCAGGGTTCTGTGCTGAGACCTCTCCTGTTTGGCATCTACTTTTCTGATGTAAAAGCCAATACCAAAGGGCTCTGACTGACTAAGTTTGCAGACTACTACAAGCTAGGAGAAGTCGTTGAATCCCCAAATGACTTAGCCATCTTGCAGGAAGGTTTATCCTAAATAAATAATGGGTAGCAAAATCGAGCACTGAAACTAAAATGCCAGAAATGCATTACTGTACTTTTGTGAAGTAATGTACCCCAGGGAGCTACCACGTAGACAATACACCCCTAAGACTTACCAGATTTGGGATCCTATGTGGACAGTGACCTAACATTTGACCGTGTGTCCATAGTTGTAAGAATGTCCTTTTACACTGTGCAGTTTATTCAACAAATCACTGAAGCCTCCACGATGAATTAGCAGCAAAGAATTTTATTTTTAAAATGAAACAAGCGCTTTCACGCACCCAACAAGTGCGCTTCCTCAGGTTACAAAATTAAGAACAGGTGTTGATCTTACATAGTTGTTGCGTGCACCCTGATTAACAGCATTTTTGGCGGCTAAAAATAATTAATCAACTAGGAATCACTTAATTTCATCGATGCTTAAAGCCGCAGTTCATAAGGATATTTCGCTTAAAATCTAATACAACTTATAAAATCTTACCACTACTATAGTAAATAATCTAAAAAGCATAGTAAAATATAACAAATATATATAAATGCATTTCCTTCAGTTTATCAAAGAACTATATAAACATGAAACTTAATACAGCCCTAAAGTATACAAATTTATAATTCCTATTTATTCCTATCTATGGAAATCCATATATTTATCTTTGATAGATATGATATATTATATTTATAATTTCATAGAATCTGTATAACAGTTCATCCTATAAATGGTTTGATGACCATTAATGTATAAAACAAATATTATCAATTAAACACATCATATAATGTATCAAAAGTCAGATATATAAACTAAAAAAATATATGAGATAAAAATGAAAAAGAACAAAATACAAAAATGACCAACCAAACATGAGAAAAACCCAGAAGAAAGAAAATTGGAAAATAGGGGAGGGAAGGAGGGGGAGGAAGAGAGGGGGGGGAAGAGGGAAGAGTAGGGAGGGAAAAGAGAAGAACAAAATAAGGGAGGTGGAGAATGAACAGGGAAGGTAAAAATAAGAAATAAGGGAAAAGGGGGGAAAAAGGATGAAAATGGAGAAAAAGGAGAGATGTAAAGTAAAAGAAAAAAAGAGAAAGTGAAAAAGTTTTATCACTATTGTGATTAAACAGTCATATAAATTCGTAATGAATAAAAATAGTATAGAATACACATATATCTCCAAAACCCCCATTTTATGAACCATTAGATTGTCTTGACATGATACTATGATTAACAACAAATCTAACCAACATAGCATAGTCTTTCATAACAGCGCCGGTCTAATACTAAGGGCTGTATTTAAACCTGGCTCTATATGTGCTCTAAGTGTTAGTATCCATTTCAATTCATAAAGCTCTAAGGTACCTAATGCGTTGCCTTCTCTTCTGTTGGGATATAATATCTGCAAAACCCTGAATTTGAACATATGAGATGGAAAGGATTGGCAATGCCTGGCTAAAACATTGTTTACATTCATTTTCCGTATATCATATATGTGGTTGTAGGCTCGATCTCTGAGCCTACGCGTTGTCATACCCACATAGTATACTTCACAATTCTCACAAGTGGCAAGATAAATTATGTTTGTAGTATCACATGTGGCATAAAAATTCGGTGTAAACCTAAAGCCAATTTCTAAATTTTCATATGGCTGTTCATCAGTGATGTATTTGCAGATACAACATTTCTTACAGGGGAATGTTCCTTGCCTAAATTTGGTCCTAATATCTAATGGTACATGTAGTACTTTTTCTTTACATAGTAGTCTTTTCAGATTTGGACAATTACTATATCTGAAGTTAGGGTGTTCACCCACCACATTCTTCAATTCTTTATTCATACTAAGCAATTTCCAATTTTTATATATGATCTCTTTTATATACTTGACATCATTGGTGAATTTGATGTCATATTGCACTTTACCTATATTCTGTTTGTTATAATATCTATGTGGACCTTGCCTATGGCAAGTATTATGAGCCAAATTATTTCTATCCTTAGGGCTCGTCAGCAAATGGGTTGGATAACCCCTATTCATAAAGCACTTGGTTTGAAAATTCAAAAGTTGTTCTCTGTCTTCAATATTATTACACAGCTTGGTTATTCTAGCCATCTGATTTTTCACAATGTTAGGAAAAATGTGTCGTGGGTGCATACTCTCATGGTGTAGTATGCCATTTTTCCAACACGGTTTTCTGAATAGAGATGTGGTAAATCTATTCAGAATATTTTTTGTTATAGTTACATCAAGATAGTTAACCGTAACTGATGAAACTTCATATGTAAATCTAAGGAAGGAGGTGGTTGATTCCATATATTCAACAAAATCATGTAAGGATTTCACATTGCCATTCCAAAAAAGGAGAATGTCATCTACAAATCTCCTATAGTAAATGGCATTGGCAATAAAGCTTTCATTGTTGAGAATATGAGTCCTCTCCCATTGATATACTGCTATATTAGCATAGACGTTTGCACAGGGGGTGCCCATGGCTACCCCCCATGTTTGTCTATAGATTTTATCTTGATACATAAAGATGTTATTATTAAGTATCAATTCTAATAAAGTACAAATAATAAATTGCTCATTTTGATTAACCATATTGTATTCATTTAAACAACTTCTAATAGCCTCAATCCCAAACTCATTAGGTATACTCGTAAACAAGTTCTTTACATCCAAAGTAACCATTAGAGTATCAGGATTTATTTTATCAAGCCAAGGGGAATTTTCAAGATCTTCCAACAGTTTAAACGAATTTTTTAATATTGTAGGTATTATTTCTATCAACGGGGATAACTTAAGCTGCACATATTGTGAGGCATTCTCCGTTATCCATGACTGGCCAGATACTATCGGCCGCACTGGTGGGGGATGTATCCCTTTGTGTATTTTGGGTAACCCCTTAATGATGGGAATTAAAGGGGCCCCAATATCCAGATAATCATATAGCTGTTTATCAATGCATCTTGACATTAAGAGATCGTAGAATATATCTTGAACATTTCTAATAATCAACATGACATCAGATCTGCTTATCAAGGAATATGCAGTATCATCACTCAACATCTTATTCATCATGTCATTATAAAAACAGGAATCCATTATTACAACCCCCCCCCCTTTATCTGCAGGTCTGAATATTATACCATCATCATTACATAATAAGTCCAAGCTGTGCCTTTGCAACTCATTCATATTGAAGAACAATTTTTTATGTCTTTTTTCTTTGTAATAGGAATAAAAGTCAAATTCACATGCTCGTAAAAAGCACTCAATAGAGCTAGGTAACGGTGGAGTGAAAGTACTTTTCCTTTTAAGGGTAGTGGTCTTGAATACATGTTCATTACATTCAGAGTCATTAAAAAAGAGCTTCAAAGCCACCTTCCTGGTAAACTTTCGAAGCATTATTAGCGTATCCGAAAGTTCGCTGCCTCGAGAGGGAATAAATGATAATCCCCTGTTTAGCACAGAACATTCAGCTTCAGTTAAATTTTGAGACGAAATATTAAAGAACAAGGTGTTCAATGTTTCTTCTTCCTGTTCTCCCAGTTGTCGCCTGACATCTTGCGCTTCCCCCTTCCCCTGCTGGTAGATCGCATCTGAACTCGATGCTTGTATGGGAGCGGGGAGTTTAAAGTAGATGCCGCTTTGGGTGCAGTATTCGGCACACATACACCTTCCTTTGGTCTGGCCCCTGCTGTTGTACATTTCAAACCTTGCTGATTACAGGGTAGAGAAGAGGCAGATGAAATAATATCTACTTCTGATTGTGGCGAAGCAAGTACGCCACTATTGGATACGGTGCTTTCTAAGTTGCCGATATTGGTGCTACTGTTGGAACTACTTGCTGTATCATTATTTGTTTCATTAGTCTCTCCAGGAACTGCTGTATCATTATATCTCGGCCATAAGAAAATATTGCCGGATTGAAAATCATTACAGTCTCGTCTCAACTTTTTTAACTTCACTTGCTCCAATTTATTACTATAAAATGTTACTTGTGCTAACATGTTATTTAGCTTAGACATGCAATGCTCACTCTTGTATTTTGCAATCATGTTTCTATGCTCACCTTCAACTTTATTTATGAGATCACTGTGCAGTTTATAAAACAAAGGGATTGTGTCAAGATCTAGGGATGTACCTGTCCCCTGTTACTCAGCCCTCATTAGGTCGAGTATAATGACTCCTCTGTCATGCATCTGTCTGGACATATGCAACAACTGAAATGCCTACAGAGACACCTTACTAAAAGGATAAAATGCCTAAACAGCATGTCCTATACTGACCGAATCAAAGCCTGGTCACTACTGTCTGTATCCTACAGACTGCCAAGAGGTGACCCGGGTCTGGCATACAAGGCATCCTCCAACCCATTACTGATGGATTTACTGCACATCAGCAAGTAAAATGGCATCAGAAAAACTTGGCCCAGGGATCTAAGCCTCTTCTGCAACATCATCAACAAAACAGTTTGGAGGGACAAGTACATATCGCAGAGGATACCGCTGTTATGAAAGACTCCCCATCCACATACAACAGAGCACATCCCAGTCAATATTCAAGCGCAGCTTAGATCTGTGGAAGGGAAACAGAAAAAAATCAGCCCAGGACTGCCCACTGCAGTATTAATGGACAAAGGCAGCTCCTAAATGCTTTATTCTACGCATGGGTCCTCTCACATTATCGTGTCTATATTAAATCAGCTAATGAGGAAACACTGATTTATCGACACCATGTAAGCGAAAGCTTACAATCCTGAACACTTAGAACAGCGATTTTTTTCCAAGGGGAAAAAAAAAAAAAATCGCTGTTCCACAAAAGAAAAAAACTTTAAAACGTTACATAAGTGGGGGCTTTGCCCACACCCCCCTACTTAAATATACTAACTCCAAGATCGCACTACAGTGACAAAAACTGCAAAGTAATGGAAGCAGCAAAGAGATTTCTTTCCCTGGGAAAGAAATACTTTATATGCCGTTTCGTGCTTTCAAGTTTGATCAAGATGCATTTGAAAGACTATATCTTCAATCACATAATAGGAACCCAAATTACCTATGGTACGACCCTAGTTATTATCAATAGGAGTAATATATAATTACTGGCCATGAGATGGGTAAGACAAATCTATAACCAAATGGGATAGGTTATTTCAAGCATGGAAACTGAAACAAGGGCGGCCAGCCTAGTATTTACCTATGAACATGGTCATTTTTTATAGTAGCTGCTGACATTGGCAAGACCGAGGACAGTCTATGTAAGTTTTTCATATAAGGTACTGCCCACAAACTACAGATTTCACTGTGTCTATAATAATCTCATGCAGAAGAAACCCTTCTCCCAAAGCATGTGAGAGGTAAAGCTTAAAAATAAAAGCGAGTTTTCTCTTTGATTCCAAAGCAAGGAAATTAAAGCTTTATAAAGTACATGTGGTTTCTGGCAAATAAACCACACTAGAACCATATTGTAAGGAGAAAAGAAACCTCAGTGATGAGTTAAACTGTAAAGGAGGGTAACATTTCCTTTAAACTTTTACCTATGGAAATTCTTAAAGATGTTAAGTCCTTCTCAAAATTCTGGGCACATTCCATCTCACAAAAACCTTGCCAGATATTTAAAAAAAATTCAAGTGAGCCTACACAAACATGACACTTGAGGTGTAGGGAAGCATGACCAAATAATGCAAAATAAAATTCTGAAATGTTGATTAAGGCGTATTCCTTGGTCATTACAGCTTTTTCAATTCATAAAAATGTACAAAACCCAATCGGAAAAAGTAAAACTGGAGACAACTGCAGCACATCATAAAAATGCAGTTTCCATAGTGGATAGATATCTGCTGATAAACTTATTTAATGGAGGAATTGTCATGACATTTGGAACCCTACAAACCTTTCCCTGAAACAAAAAGTGTTCCAAGACTCCACCCAGGTGACCAGATCCTCTTGCAAAATTTAAAATTCTTTTACTAATGTCATCATATCCACTTACATCAAGATTAACACGGGTACACATGTATCCTTCCAGTGACCTGTCTGTACCAGTATATCTACCTTCAATTTTAGCACAAAAGGAGCAGCCTTTCTCCTCTCCTCTCAAACCCATCACATCTATCCCCAATACCCTCACTTCAAAGTTAACATACTCAAGACTTCACTGTGTTTGATACAAGCAGACCACAACAACAAAGTACACAAGTGGCCGAGAAAATATTGGGCACAAACCTCCCTTCTATTCAGGTGCTTTTCTTTACAAGAGCAAGAAAAAAAAAAAACACGCAAAATGCTAGTGGATTCGATCAAATCGGCCCACAACTGCTTCTTACAACTTGCGTCTGGAAGGAGGTACCGCAGTTTCCACTGTAGGACTACAAGATTCAGGAACAGTTTCTATCCTACAGTTGTGAGGCTTATTAACTCGGACACCAACCATAGTACCTGACACACTGAAGCCGCTTTTTTTTTTCATTTAATCCTGCTGCTCTAAGCAATTACCGACAGTATTACTATTACACACTATGATGGCTATAGTGAGTCACATCTAAAGTTAACAAGTGCAACACAGTAACAGCTGCTATTCACTAGTCCCTATTTATTCTCTTAACGGTGAAGGGGTTTGCTGGTGGGTATTTATTTATTTACTATTTATCAGTGGATAATGGGTATTCAGTGTGCTTATGTAATGTGAACTACCTCTTGCAGGTCACATGCTTTCTTAATTTTCTTTCTTACGTTATTCGCCGATACTGCTGCATCTATATTATTTGCACTGCATTTGTCTCGTGAGCTGACATTTGTAAATTTCATTTAGGCTGCACTTGTGTGGTCCTAAATGACAAAGTTTCTTTGAAGTGAAGATAAAATATACCAATCGGCTGATATACATACTCGATATTTTACTACCTCAAAATTAATCATCCTGGAGTCACTCCTATCTTTCTCCACCACTGTGGCTCTCTTTGCTTAAGACCTCTCAGTGGGTGGCCTGGTGAACAACCAAGCAGACTGACCTTGTGCCTCAGACTTTACAATTTTCAGTGTATGCTCCTTTGCAACAGCCTTCTTATTTGGCATGGATGACATCCAAGGGGCATCCCATCCTCAGATTTTTCTCACCTATTAACTACTAAGAATGTTTACGACTATAAAAAAAATAATGGTTTTCCTTTATGGGAGTGCAACTGAAAGACTAAAACTTACTACTCACTCTCCATCTTGAGTGCAAATCAGAAAGTCGTGTTTTGAAGTGGAGAAATATAATCCACAGTGGAAAATGCTCCAACTGCAACTATCGCCAACTTTCTCAATGCAAAGTAGTCTAACAAAGAACAAGAAGTTTTGGTTTCAATAATTAAATTTATTCCTCATCAAAAATGAATATCAGAGAAGCCTGAAAAAAGTTATTTCTGAATGCCACTGGGGAAGTGGTCTTGATGGTATTTAAAGGACAGATGAGTCCACAGACAGAAAAAAAATGAATTTCATCAAGTCTTGATGTTTCCTACATTTTAAAACACCACTACGGACTCTACTTTTTTATATTTTTAAATGCAATTCCAGAGTCTGCCCACATGGGGTCTGGCATCTTGATTTTTTTAGCCTACCTCCAGGGTAGACCACAACACAGTGTTTGGCTTTAAAATACATCATACCCTCCAAGCTTCTGTCAATACATTGACTTTACGTCTGTTTTCACATATGCCCTGCTTTCTTTTAGTCAGTCAGGTTTAATTACCATTTCTTGCTTTTCAGTGATTACTTAAAAGTCAAACAGGGGTAATCACAGAACAGTATTCTCAGCACATAGACTTTGTCTCCTGCTGTGAGCTATCAATCACAGCAGAAAACAGTTCAAATTTGCCACTTTGACAGATATGAAGGAGAGGCGTTTAGGGGGAGGGAGATGAGTTTAAGGACTACAACTCGGGCATAACAAAAGAATGAAAATTGGCTACTTTAGAAAGAAAGAAGTAACACGCACCGAGAATACTGTTCGAAGTTTTTAATGTCTTCCCTATTAAAGGAATTCTAATGAGTATTTTCAGAGCCCTTCTTTTTTCTTTTCTGGGACTAGAAAGCTATACTTTGCTTTTCCCTGTTCTCTCTTCTCACTTATATTTAGTTACGATTCACCTGCCCTGCTAACTTTACAAATGTATGTAAAATAATATGCAAGTCACTAGTTCTTTTGCTTGTCTGCATTATGCAACAGATGGTGAAGAGACCATGATTCTATCAAAGTTACTGTTTCAGCTTACCAACTCAGATTTCCACTCTGCATATAACGCATGTATACATAGAGTTTTGCCAGTCAGTCTGTACATAATGTTATCTATTGCCTTTATATCATTAAGCCGACTCTGCTATCCACTTTGCATATAATGCATGTATATATTGCATTCGGTCATCCATTGTGTATATAATGCCATGTTATCCATTACGTTTACCCTGGGCTGAGACTGAAATAGGTCCAGTGAAATCACTGTTCTACCCCGGTTAACAATTTATTTTTATTTATTTATTTTACATTTGTTTACGGGGAAGGTCCAACTGGACACATGTCCTTTTTCAGCGGAGGCCCGGGGAGAAAAGCTCCAGTTTGTAATTAGACAGAGTAGTACAGAGTAAGACATAAAGGTCATACATTTAAATGTGATTACATACAAATCAATGCAAGAAGGAGAAAAGATCCAGTTAGTAAGCAGACAAACCAAATAAAAAATAAAGAAGAACATGGTCATAAATGGAGGAATACAATGTATCAAAGGTCAATACTTAAATGTGATGAAATATAAATCAGTACAAGCCACGCAACAGTAGTATATACAATGCAGTATATACAGTGTTATACAATGTAGTATATACAATGTTATACAATGTAATATATACAATGTAGTCTAGACAATGATGTAGCATATACAATGTTGTACAATGTAGCATGTACAAAGTTGCATATACAATGTTATACAATGTAACATACACAATGTACCATATACAATGTTATACGATGCATTATGGCAGCTAGTAGTGAATGTTCCATATGTAAATTAGATGAATTTTATGCAGGGACGTGGAGTATAGAGAACCAGGATGAGAATAAGACTGTGGTATATGTAAGATCTCATAGTGTATTTCTGTTGAATTTAGACATCAGTGGAAGAACAAATTCAAAATAAAATAAACAGTGAATGTTGCAAAAAGCAAATACAAAAATAGTAATCTTTTTGGAGTGAATGTAAAAAGACTGGAGAAAAAAAATTCTACAGAGACTTCAATTCATGACTATCACAATGGCAACAGTATTTCAAAGAACAAACTGTCATAAGAAAAGTACCATTTTATTTCATGCAGAAAATATGGTGTCTGAAAATGCAAATGACCGTTCAACAGCAATAAAAGAAAACGGTGAAACCTATCCAAGAAGTGAAACGTCTGGAGAGAATCCGCTGTAGCACAAGCTATCTTCTTCTTCCGGCTTTTTCCTGGTTAGGGGTCGACACAGCAGATCATCTGTCCGCTAAGGATTGGCAGTGGAGTTTTTATGGTAATGAAACACTCCACTTCAGAGATTCCATCTCTCAGCATCTCAACCACTTTGTTTGTGTCTTTCGGCTTTTCCCGGTTAGGGGTCGCCACAGCGGAACTCCGGTCCGCTAATGATTGGTAGTGGATTTTTATGTACCGGGTTACCAGCCCTGACGCACAACCTTCAACGAAGGCATGCCCCATTTACGTATGCCTCCACACAGAAGACGCTCTAGCTGAGAATCGAACGGGATAACGTCTTGCTATGAGGCGACAACGCTACCGCAGCACCACCACCGCAGCTCTCAGCATCTCAACCACTAATGGGCAGAAATTAAAGGCAAACTACTTATTCCAACTAGATCAGTGATGCGTGAAAAAAAATAAAAACAGTACAAAGTAAAGGAAATGCAGAACAGAAATCAATGGAGATAAACTGCAAAAAGACTAACAACTTTCCAGGCTGAAGTCAGAATAAGAAAAGCAAAAAGTTACACATGTTCACAGCCTAAAGCTGTGGGGAAGAAGAAAAACTCTGCCAAATGATTCACAGACACACAGCGGTAATCACCTAGACAATGTTCACACCACTAGGTGGCTAGCCCTACTGCGGTCAAGAGAAGGGAAAAAAAAAAAAACAGAAGAAAAAGCTTCTTAATTATACAACAGATCTCAGATTCAAAACTCTTTCCTTAGGAAACTAAGGAACAATACCAAACAATTTTCAGAATGTGTTCTAAATGGGACCCATCCACTCCAACCCAAAACAGAAATTGCCAATTTACTAGCAATCAAGTTTAGTACCAATATCACCCCTAATACTATACACCCAGGCTCTTATATTTGAAAATCTCTTACACCCTCTATTATCACCAAGGAACATGTTCTGAAGGTGCTGCTAAGACCAAAAATTCTCCCTCCATCATGGGACCTGACAACATACCTAGATGTTCAAACACTGTCAAACCTCTCCTCAAATACTTTAAAGTAAGCTTAGCAAATAATTTGTTCCTAGTCATGGCACTTGGGCAGCAGATTCTATGCATTTGTCTAAAGAGGCATAGACTGGCATTGTGAAGCTGACAGCTGTGTCACCATATGACATGATGCTGGCATAGCTCTTTTGAAATCATCATATAATTGTCTGAGATTTGCCTTCTGAAGTCCTTCAGTTCATAGAGGTTGGTTTCAGAGGCTTAAGGCAAACATCCCAAGTTTATGCTCAATTTAAATGGGGAAGGACACATCACTGAAGTGGTACACTTTCATGGACAAAGGTTAAATTATAGTTTGCAGAATAGTGCGCAGGCTACATATTTGAAGGAGTGAGTGGTTTTGTATGTGAAGTACACTGGAATGTATATCTGCATTTAATAAATGCTGGAAAAAAGCAATGGAGGGGGGTTCAGAGCTGAAGAATACAGGGGATCAAAGCAGTTACCCAGGTTCTAGAAGGATTCCACACAAAATGGCCAGTGCTTACTGGTGGACAATGCAGTGGTGTGGTTTTAAATACAGAGAGAAGCAACTAGTCTTCGTAGTGGATGCTAAAGGCTTATGGCATTGACTAATCTAAATACAATACAGCTTAGGATAAAACGCGTCTATGGATGTGGAGGTCGAACTTAACATTTTTTGGGGGAAACTGGTACGTATAACAAGTGAAAAAGAAAAAAAAATCAAATCACCATGCTTACATAGTGCACATTGCAACTCTGCTCCACAACAGTATACATCCAAAATGTGCCAAGGATTAAAAAAAAAAAAAAACAGAAAAATGAATAACTCTCAGAACTCAGCAGCCAACAGCAGTTAACACTTATAAACCACATTCAAACAATCAAACCTTGAACTAGACTGGCTCTCCTTTCTTGCACCACAGGAAAAAAGGAGGATTAACAGCGACATTACTTAAAAAGCTAAAATACAATACATCTATTAACTGGAATTTGTCAAATAAGGGTTTTAAAAGAGCTTTAAAATACTCAGCCTTGTTGTCATATGGTGTGAATGAAGACAGTGACAAAACAAAAAAAACTGACAAAACAAGTAACCCTTGTACTCCTTTAGCTTGTCCAATCAGGTTTACAGTTCTATTTTGGCTAAAATGTATGTATGCGTGTTATACACACGCACACCAATGTTTGCCACAGATGCAGTCCTTGGTGCAAGCTGGACTGGTTCCAGTCAAACCAATAAATATCTCAAGGTTGCACATCATAGACTCTGCTAAAAAGTGTTCTAACAGCCCACTAACACCAACTGTACACAGACAATGGAGATTAGTGGTGTGGGAGAGGGGGGTCCTGGAATCACATGCAGTGCAACTGCCACAACCCTCTCACCTCCCTTAGGTAAGTGAAGTGAAGCCAGATGTCACTGGAGTCCCATGACAAAGTAGCAGCAATAACTATCCATCTTTGTGTACCGCTGTAAAGATCGCTGGGATTATCAGAGGCAGCACCAAGAACACAGCGAGAATAAATGAGCCTAACATGTGCATAGACTAACAAAAAGGAAGGTGAGGGGGGACCCAAGAAAAATTAGCACTAAGTTCAAGAAATTTTAAACTTAAAAACTGGAATAAAAGATGGATGACACAGGTTCCGTAATGATCCAGAGGGATCAAAGCAGTGACTGAACTTGCTAATATATGTGACATCCATAAGGCCATCCTTCTTCCAAGGCCAGGGAGAGTGGAAGCTGTCAGACACACTATAACAGTAAAACTAGGTGGGCAATTCAATTATCTGAAGTTAAGTGTCTCAGTTTCTATACTTACTTACACAACTGATCTGCACCTACAAATAGGTTAAGACCACTAACTAGACTATTCCAAGCCATCTCACAGAACTCAGTTTGTTTACTTGTTTGACAGTCATTTCTAAATAATTTTTATGAAGTACAGGGATGAAGCCCTGACTACAACCCAGGTGACAAGCATATGATTAGTGCCCCTTGGGTGCTGGCTGAATACTGGCATAGGAAAGGGAGGAATGACATTTTGCCTCCTTGCTTCTCTGAGTGGAAAGTTGGGGAAGCATGCCATCATAGGCTGGCCATTTCTAGTCTTGCAGAAAACTGGGACTACCATACAGCTGCCAGACTGGGCAAACAAATAAGATGCAGGGTAGTGGTGTGGGGGTGCTGTTGTCCAAAGGCCCAGGGTGCTGATTCTCCCAAAGACCACGCTTCACTGCAGGCATGGCCTACTGGAAGCAACAGTGACATGTTTGAGGGTAGGGTAACAATATAATAGCGGACTCCTGACATGCCAGGAACTAGCTCACCTCCTGGAACCCACATCACCAGTTAGGAGGGAGGAGGTGACCTTGAACAGGAGAACAAAAAAATGAAGACTGGATTAAGAAGGGGACGAAGATAACAGATGTTTATCAGGGTGCTGTGTTACCACGGCCACAGGCAAACATGCCAGTGATTAAAAAGAATTGTTTTTCTAACTCTGGAGTCAATATTGCCTACTGTATCAAATTTATTCCATGCTTATTTCCATTTCCCGATGAGAGGCGTGCCCTTACATTGTACCATATACATTTCCTTGGGCTTTATTCTCTCTTTGAGAAGTACTCATTTTCAAATACTTTTAACACTTTCAGTATACAGACAGTACCATCACACTTTGTTGTACTCCAATCAGTGCTTTTAATACTGTTGAAAAATGGTTCTTGGGGAGCACTCTACCTTAACACAAAAAAACACAACGCATGTTGTTGAGGATAAAGTTTTCAACCAAACTTCACTTGAGCTTCTACATAAAATAATTCCTGGCTTACTCAACACGACCTGGTTGGCACTCCAAAACTGTCTGGACTCGGATGCACCTGCTCTAATGTAAAGCTCAACACCAAAAATATGAATCAAGATCACCCAGGGCACATAATTTCAAGCATTTCTGGAGGCTAAAATACAAAGCAGCTATGAATTGGAAGTTGTCAAATAAGGGTTTTAAAAGAGCTTTAAAAATACTCAATCTTGTTGCCATACAGCGTGAATGAAGACAGCGTATCCAAATCTGAATGTCCTTTCTCTGAATTTACATTCATTTAAAAAAAAAAAGATCCAATTGTAAATGTAAAATTTAATATATATATGCCTCCACTAACTAGTTTGGATAGAGTGTCTGAACCACCAAACAACTGTCCTAGCCAGTCCACCCAGTCTCTCATCCCCTGATACCTTAGCCCCATTTTGTTTTGTTTTTTTAATTTCCACTTGCTCTGCTTCATCCATTTGTCCCCGATTTCTAATTTTGTTCTAGCCCACTTTATCTAGCTCTCTCCTACAGCTCATTTGCTGTAAAACACTTAAATGCTGTTCTTAATTTTCTGTCCAGGTAATCATACTGACTATGGCATCACTTCATATACTAGCACTATAAAGCAACCAAGACAAGTGTCACTGTTAGAAGAGTATAGAAGAGGGAACAGATCAACGAAAATACATAGAAAGACGGACATGATAAAAGCAATGTGCAGTATTAGAACAGATCAGGATCTATCCTGCGCTATCACAAATAAACTAAAAATCTCAGCACAGGTGGAAAAACATGGAAGATACGCAGATAAATATAAAGGAAAAGTACAAAATAAGAAATTTATTGATGACCCAAAAAAGTTACAGAGAACTGAGAAACAAGGTAAAAGGAATTGAAAGACTACCAAAATAAAATAAAATAAAAAAAAGTGATAAATTTCGGAGAAGTATCTATGAAGATAGTGTATAACAAAGATGCTAAATGGATAGAAGAAGTAAAAGAAAGAAGATGATGGTTAACAGTACATGATATGAAATGGGATGAACAGCCAGAGAGACTGAAAGTTAAGAAAAGCCTCAAATTGGAAAACCCAGGCCCAGTTGCAGTACTTAACTTCTGGTTAAAAGTATTAATAACTTGGCTAAGGCCTTCGACACAATACCCCACTCAGGCATCATAGATGAGCTCAACAGCTTAACAGTAAACCCTTATGTCACCAGATGGGTTGCAAACTGGCTAAAGGACAGAACCCATAAAGTTAAAATCGCTGGAGCAACGTCAGACTCAAAGCCAGTCACAAGTGGTGTCCCACAGGGATCTGTCCTGGGACCCCTCTTGTTCGGGATTTATTTCTCAGATGTTAAAGCAAACATGGGAGGGCTGTGGCTGACAAAGTTCGCAGATGACTGCAAACTAGGCGCCATAGTCGATACACCAGCAGACATACACATCCTACAAAAAGGCTTCACAGAAACGGACAACTGGTGCCGGAGTCACGGCCTTAAACTAAATGCCAAAAAATGTATAGTCATCTCCTTTGGGAAAACCAAAGTACCCACAAATTATCACATAGACAGCAACCCACTGAGTATGGAAAAAGTAATCAGAGACCTAGGGACCCAAGTCGACAGCGACCTCTCATTTGACACCCACGTTGCCAAAGTGGTTAGAAAAACATTCTACCTTGCACACCTCATCATGAAGGGATTCACATCCAGATCCAAGGATGTCATTGTACCCCTATATTCCTCCCTCATCAGACCCATGATGGAGTACAATGCCCCATTTGGTATGTTCCTTACCCGGCATTTGCAACAGCTGGAGAGACCACAAAAGTACCTCACCAAGAGGATCAAGGGTCTCCAACATATGTCTTATTCTGCCAGACTAAAGAAACTTCAGCTCTATTCAGTAGCATACCGCCTACTCAGAGGTGATCTCTGCCTGACGTACAAGGCCATGTCCAATCAGGATCTGATGGACATGCTCCACCTCAAAAAATCCAAATCCATCAGGACCACGAGAGCTAAAGACTTAAACCTCGGCACAAGTATGAATAGGACATGCTGGAGGGATAGATTCATAACCCAGAGGCTTCCCATGCTTTGGAACAAGATCCCAGTTCGTATTAGGCAGAGCCCCTCACTGACTCTCTTCAAGAGAAATCTTGATGAGTGGATGGGAGATCGTAAGTTTACCCCAGGGGTCACATCTGTGTCACTGCTAGACAGGGGCACAGTAAACTAATTCTATTATATAAAGGGGACCTTCACTGTGTCACTACTAGACAGAGGCACAGTATTCTAAATTTATTCTGTACATTTTTGTACCATTTCATGGGGTGGCAAAAGCCACATCACTATGGCTAGGCTTACAAATGCCCCAGGGCAGATAGCCTAGTACTATACTATGAAACTATGAAACTATAATATCTTTGCATGAAGATTTAGCCATGAGTAAATAGAAGTTATGTCCTTACCATAACATTCCATGTGGAGTGTTCATCTCGCCTTTGTTCTTACACATGGGTTCGGAGCCGATCCTCGGCTCCGTGTCGGCCGCTTGCAAGCTCTGCATCGAGAAGAAGCTCGAGATCACCTAATACCCACAATCCCCCTCTGCCTTTACCTCAGATCTAGTTTGCAAGCAAACCAGCCATAGAGAGCACACACACATACCAAAATTTACATAATGATAGGATCATCTATATACATATATATATATATATATATATATATATATATATATATATATATATATATATATACACAAGTGTATCATACAATACAACTATTGCAACTGCAGAAGGAGAATACTCCAGACCAGGCACCAAATCGAACGTTCTTCCTAAGGGTGGGAAGGGTGGGTAAGAACAAAGCGAGATGAACACTCCACATGGAACGTTATGGTAAGGACATAACTTCTATATGTGAGAGTGTTCAATCTCGCCTTTGTTCTTACACATGGGTAGCGTCCCTAGCTCCATGATCCTGAGGAACTCACGTGAGAACGTTCTTGAGCACAGTGGAACCAAAGGTTGCTCTATCCCTAGAAACCCTGTCCACTTTGTAATGAGAGATAAATGTATGTGGTTTAGCCCAAGTAGCAGCCGCACAAATCGTGTCTAATGGTAAGCGAGCTGCGTGAGCTAAGGATGTAGACACTGATCTCGTAGAATGTCCTTTAGGTTTGACCGATAAGGTTTGATTAGAAGCCTCATAAACGTATGTGATACAATCAGTTAGCCATTTGGAAAGAGTTCGTTTCAGAACTGCTACACCCTTCCTGCTGTCAGCAAAGGCTACAAACAGTTGATCAGATTTCCTGTGAACTTTTGTTCTATCCAAATAAAACCTGAGTTGTCTATGGACATCCAATTTGTGCAACATATACTCTAATTTATTAGAGTGATTTTTGAAGAAGGTGGGTAATTCAATGGACTGATTAATATTATTAGTAGAGCAAACTTTGGGGAGAAAGGATGGATTAGTGCGAAGGGATGCTCTGTCAGAGTGGAAAATTAAATAAGGGTGTTTAATACAAAGAGCCTGAAGCTCAGACACTCGCCTAGCGGATGTAATGGCCACCAGGAATAGAGTTTTCCACGATAAAAATTTCAATGGGCAAACTGAGGCTGGTTCAAAGGGGCAACATCAATTTAGAAAGTAAAAGGTTCAGATTCCACGGTGATGTAGGAATTCTAACTGGTGGTCTGATATGAAAAGACCCTTTTAAAAAGCTTTACAAAGTCTGTGAGCCATAATAGGCGCACCACATTCTTCCACATGAAAGTTAGAAATGGCAGCCAATTGCACTCTTAAAGTAGCAGGAGAAGCTCCTTCATGAAACAATTCTGTCAAAAACTCCAAGATCTTGTTCAACGGAGCTATAACAGGGTCCAAATGATGTGAATTAGCCCAGAAGACGAAACGTTTCCATTTACTGGTGTAGGTTTTTGTAGTGGAAGCTTTATGAGAAGCCACCAAAATATTCTGAACCGCCGTGTAAGGGAATCAGACCTGGCTAGAAAGGAAGCGAGCAGCCAAGCTGCTAGATGGAGTGATTCGAGAGATGGGTGAGGAACTCCTGACGAGTGAGTCAGTAGATCTGGCTCTGGGTCCAGCATCCAAGGTCCCCGAATGCGGTGATGCAATAGAAAGGGGAACCAAATTTGACGAGGCCAGAATGGGGCAATGAGGATTATCGTCCTCTGAAGGTTGTTGGCTTTCTGCAGAAACTTTGCAATCAGGGGAAATGGAGGAAAAGCATACAGGAGACCCGGGGGCCAATCGTGCACCAGCGCGTCCCTGGGGACTTCCCTGTACGGGGTAATAGGGCAAAGTAGCTCCTGCATTTGGCGTTCATTGGAGACGCAAACAGATCGCAGGAAGGCTGGCCCCACTTGCGAAATATCATGTTCGCAATTGACTGTTTGAGGGACCACTCGTGAGGCAACAGTATTGCTCTGCTCAGCCTGTCGGCTATGACATTGGATGACCCCAGGATGTGCGTTGCGATCAGAAAGCGACCCGTGGACTCCGCCCATTGCCAAATTCTCATGGCCTCTCTGCATAGTTGATAAGACCTGGTTCCCCCTTGCTTGTTTATGTACCAGACTACGGACATGTTGTCTGTCTGAACTGCAATAGTCCCTAGAGGAAGAAGGGGAGCAAGTGTTGCAACGCTAAAAACACTGCCCTCAACTCCAGAACATTGATGTGCAGATTGTACTCCAGATTGGTCCATTTGCCTTGGACTGTCTGTCCCTGAAAGATGCCCCCCCACCCCATCAGGGAAGCGTCCGTGGTTATCGTCGCTGACGGTGTGGGTAGCACAAATGGTCTTCCGCTGGAAAGGTTGCAAGTCTGAAGCCACCAAGTTAGGTGTGATTTGCATGTGTTTGTTATCAGAATTTCGTGTGTCAGAGGTAGCTGTTGGAACGACCATTGTGCAAACAGCAGCCATTGTAGAACTCTCATGTGCAGTCTTCCCAATGGTATCGCAATGAGAGAAGCTGCCATGAGACCCAAGACCTTTAGAACCAGCTTTGCCGGGGATTTTTTGGACGACAGAAGGAGAGAAATGTTGTTTTGAAGTGCGACTATCCTTTCTGTAGGAAGCCTTAGAATCAAATGATGCGATCTAATTCGCTCCTATGAATAAGATATGCTGTGATGGCTGTAGTAAAGATTTTTCAAATTTACGGAAATTCGAGGTGAATACAAAGTTGTAGGGTGTAATCCCTGGCCTGTATCAGTTGACGCCGGTGGTGGCAGACAGGAGCCAGTCGTCCAGATACGGAAACACCTGGAATCCTAGGCGCCTCAGATGAGACGCTACCACTGCCATGCATTTGGTGAAAACCCTGGGGCTGAGGTCAGACCAAAGGGCAGGACTCAAACTGGTAGTGACTGGCTCCCAGGCGGAGCGCCAAATGATCCCTGGACGCCCTGGCCATTTTGATGTGGTAGTATCCTTCAGATCTATTGAGCACATCCAGTCGCCCTTCTGTAGGAATGGAAGGATCGATTGAAGCGTGACCATTCGGAACTTTTCCTTCTTGACAAAGGTGTTGAGGTTGCTTAGGTCCAGAAACGGCCTCCAGTCCCCTGTCTTCTTTGGAACTAAAAGAACCTTGAGTAAGTCCCGAATCCTATTTGGTCCGCTGGGACTGGTTGGATGACTCTTTTTCTAGCAGCTTTGAAATTTCTATAGCTGCTGGGTCTGTACATCTGGGAGTTTTCTTTGGAATGGGGAGATAGGAATGGTATTTTGTAACCTCTGGTAACAACGCTTTTACCCAGTTGTCTGTAGTAAAGTTTTGCCAGGCCTGAGGGTATAAAGCTAGCGACCCCGACTGCCTCCAGAGCAGGACAGTCGGGCCTCCTCTCAGGAGTGCTGGAAAGGTTTTCCAGGGGGTATCCCTGTCACCTTGGTTTTGCGGACCCCTCTGCCGCCAGGGCGGCGTCTTCCACCTCTGCCCCTCCTCTGCCTCTAGAGGGCATCACCCTGTGTGCCTGGGAAAGATCCTTGGGGTTTTCAAACCACATTTTCCCACCACATTGCCCTTTGGGGTACGGTCTGGAAGGGTGGAAAACGGACTCCGACAGCAGACAGAGTCTTTCCCTCCTGTTCACACCGGGTAAGGGTCTCCTTTACTTTAGGGCCAAAAGTGTGGCACCATCAAATGGGGCGTTAGTAAAGGAAGACGTGAAGGCTTCCGAATGAACATAAGCGCATCCAGGATTGCCTACGAAGAGCAATCGCTGAAGCCGCTGCCCTACTCGATCCTTCGGCTGCGTATGATATCAGCCTCATGGATGAGTTAACAATGGATGTAAGGGTATTTAGATGTGCTGAAACTTTCTCTGAGACGCAGCATCTGTAGTACCCTGGAGGGTATCTCCCAACTCTTTGACTAGATCCCTCTGTAAGCGTGTAAAATGGGTCAAATAGTTCAGGGACCGCATAGAAAAGCCGCTGAACTAAAATGCGCTTCCGTATCTGTCCATAGTCCTAGAATCTCTGTTAGGCGGATGGACAGATGAGGAAGATTCCGACATCTCCTTTTTCATGGCCGCTGCCACCACCATGGCGTCCACTGGAACTCCTTTAGTGAGGTAAGCCTTGTCTTGGGGTGCAGTGATGTACTTATTAGGCTTCCTAGGGACCGGTTCCACCGTGTCAGGTGTCTCCCACGCCCTTCGAGCAATCAACTCCATTAACTCATCAAAGGGCGGAGTGACCCAGGAGGAAGACGGGCGAGCACCAAATGCCTTCAGCAGGACTGACTCATCCTCAGAAGGGGGGAGGGACTGCCAATCACCTCTCTGCTTCAGGATCTCCAAGATGTCAGAAAAAGAGACATCCTCTGAAGGTGACTTTGGGGACCCTTCTGACTCATCCAAGTCAGTATCGGATGTTAAAGATTCTTGTGGAGAATCTAAGTGTCTCCTCTTACACAATCTTTTCCTAGGGACCTCTTCGGGGGGAGCATCCGAAGAAGCCTCCGAGGAAGAGGGGGCACCCTCCAGGGGTGGCTGAGACACCGGTGCTCGACGCTTGGATGTGGCCGTTGGTGCAGAGGAAGATAACGGTCCTTTATGGGGAGGAGAGGCTGCTTCTACTGATGTGGTTGTCTGGGTAGACAACACCTTCCTCATGAGATCGAAGGCCCCCGGGTCCCGAGTCGAGGAATCTCCCGGTTCCGAAGAAATGGGAAGAATCCCCGAGACAGGCACTGAAGGCATCGACCCTGAGGACGGAGCCGAATCGATCCGCGCCGAGGCCCCGAGAGGAAGAGTCGGAACCGAAACTTCGGTTTGACTCTCGGCCCCGGAACCAAGGACGGATCGTCGGCTCCGAGACTCCAGTACCGGATCCGATGGAGTCGAGGTGAAAGGAGCAGACCGAGAAAAGGACGGTTCTGGCACCGAGGGCTCCACAATCAGTAGATCAACCTCTTCCGGCTCCAAAGACTGGACAGGTCTCGGAGGAGGAAGGGATGGAGATAATGGGAGGCCTTCAAGTTTCGACACCAACTGGGTGGAAACCGAGATAAGTTTGGATAGGGCCGAATGTTCCAATAACTTCTGCACCACACCGTCCACATCGATATCGGAGAGCTTAGAAGAACGGGTCGAAGGAACTGAAGACGGAGCCGACCTCAATAGTGTCGAGGGAGGGAGCTCCATCACCGGTTCCAAGACTCGAGGCTCGGAAACTGACAACAGTTGAACACTCTGCCCCGAAGTCTGTGGAACTGGTGATCTAACTTTAGTCGAAGAGCTTGGAGCCGATGACTTGGGCTCCGACGTCTTAGATTCCTTCGAGGACTTGGATGCCTGGTCAGAAGCATCCAGAGCCTCCTGAAAGGAAGGTTTTAATAAACCCCTGTCCATTAGTTTCCTGCGCCTATCTGTCATGACCCTCCCACTGAAAGAATGACAAATAGAGCAGTCTTCTTGCAGATGGAGAGGGCCAAGACAGTAGACACAGGAACTATGATTGTCAGTTACTGACATTTTTTGCCCACATTGGCAACGCTTGAACCCTGATTTGGCCTTTTCAGACATGTTACTCTAAGTAGAAAAATAGTCAAATCCAGTAAAAAGTCAAGTCCGGTAAAATTGTCAAATCCAGTAGTGAAAGGCAATCCGGTTGTCAAATCCAATAAGGGGTGGTAGGCCCCGAAGAGAACTCTAACTAAGTTTTATAACTTAACGGTACCGAGATTCCCTTATACCTTACCACACACACACAAATCATCACTAAACAGCTTATAATACTAAAGTACCAAGAAAAAATACAAGAATAAAATTCTAAATCTTATCTCAGGTGCTCGAGCTCGACCCAGTGATGCGAACGCTGCAGCGGCAAACTAGATCTGGGGTAAAGGCAGAGGGGGATTGTGGGTATTAGGTGATCTCGAGCTTCTTCTCGATGCAGAGCTTGCAAGCGGCCGACACGGAGCCGAGGATCGGCTCCGAACCCATGTGTAAGAACAAAGGCGGGATTGAACACTCTCACATGAACTATTTATATGCACACCCTGAACAGACACCAACCTGCGAGCTACCCTAAAAATTATAGGCCAACAACTTGCCTTTCAATGAGGTATAAACTATAAGTTGGAATTGATCCTGACAGAGTTTAGTCATTTAGAAGAAAACTCAATTACGGCAATAAAAGAAAGTCATATGGAACAAAGGATCATTTCCTGTTAAAGTCATAGTGGAGAACTGTAAAAAGGGGAAGCATTTAAGTATGGCATGGATTGACTACAAAAGCATTGGACAGTACCCCACATTCAAAGATAAAAAGAGTGCTTAAAAATGTACAAGATACACCTTACACTGATCAACTGCATTACAGTGACCAGGAAACAGTGGCAGACCACGCTGCAAGTAAGCCATGATAAAGGACAAATTATTATTCAAGGAAAAAAATTCATAGAGGGATATTCCAGTGCGACTCCCTGTCACCGCTGCTATTCTGCCTTGCCTTTAACCCATTAAGCTGTCTACTTAACAGCTTAGGCCATGGCTATAATTTGGCTCCAAGAAAACAACAAAGTGCAAAGACTTCTCATCTTTGTCGATGATTTGAAATTGCATAGCTCATCAGATGAGGAACTGAAAGTACAATTACAAGTTGTCAAAACTTTTTCAGATGATATAAGAATGTCATTTGGTCTTGATAAATGTGCAAAAGCAACCTTTAAAGCAGGAAAACAGCGGCACCAGGAAAACATCAGTTTGGGACAAGAATGTGCCACAAAGAACTTGAGCAAGAGGGAGTGTATAAATATTTGGGAATTGATGAAGGATCAACAATAAAACATGAACAAATGTGATTAAAACTTTGTAAAGGAGTACTTTAAAAGACAAAATTAATCCTGAAAACATTTGGCATCTAGAAACAAAATTCAAGCTATAAACCAATTTGCTCTTCCTGTCCTAACGTACAGTTTTGGAGTGACTGACTGGCCCCAAAACATGCTGGACAGATTAGACAGGAAAACAAAAAGGATGCTCCATGCTCACCAAATGATTTATAAAAAATAGTGCGTACCAAGATTATATATTGCCCGTTCTGAAGGAGGGATGTGCCTCCTTGAAATTGATTACATGCACAGATCTGCAATCATGGGACTCCACACATCTGCTGACCTCGCAAGACCCAAACGTAGGGAAAGTCTTGAAAGATGAGGAGAATAAATATAAGATGACGTCCCTGCTTAGGCTAGCAGAAGCATATTGGTGTTAAAGCAGGAATGGAAATCAAACCACAAGTGGATAAAAACTAGGCAGCAAATGAATGTGCCAAAAAAAAAAACAAAAGAAAGAATATAAGGTGAAGGACCAGATGAGAATGCAAGAAATGTGGAAAATGCATAAATATAGTTGCAAGTAAAGAAAACTTTGGGAAGAACCCCATGTTGATCACGAACGAATGCAGGAATGGTTAAGGAGAGGCGAATTCAAACCAAGAGATGAAAGGTTAATATTGGCAGCACAAGACAGTGGGCTATCCATTGAACATGTGGAAGAAACACACAAATGTAGGTTTTACAAAACAGAATTTGAAACAGTTGCACACCTCGTTGCTGGCTGTAACATACTAATGGCAGAAAGACTGTATATTGAAAGGCATAATAATGTGGTGAGACTGTTGCACTGGGGATTGTGCAAACATTATGGTACGGAAGTTGCTGAAAAAACACTGGAAGTTGCTGAAAAAAACACTGGAAAGATGAGTCACAAAGCATCATAAAAAATGACGATGTCTACATCACATGGGATCATCCATTACCAAAGGTTCAAAAGATAGATGCTAGAAAACTGGATATAGTGGTCCAAGAAAAGAAGACAAAAGTGGCACAGATTAGTGAAATGTCCACACCTAGTGACTACAGTGTCCTGCGTACAGAGAGACAAAGTCATAAAATATCAGGATTTGCAAGCTGAAACGAGAGCAATGTGGAACAAAGAAACCCAGAGATAGTTCCAATAGTAGTAGGAGCAAAGGGTCTTAAAAAAAAAAAAAGGGGAGTCTACAATCATATTTATAGATACGCTACCAATACATGCAACTCTGTACAAATTGCAGATGGGAGTCATTACTGGGCACATTGTGGGCGCTACAAAGAGCACTTTTGGCTGACATCAAAGATTGAAACAATACTAATTTCATGAACTTTAATTGTACTTTGACTTAGGAATGGGGTCCATTCCCGTCATGGTATTAGAAACCAAAAAGATTTGGAGAAATTAAAAAGGGAGTAGCATATGGCCTACTTACTGCATTAACGATTCCAATACTGGACACAGAATAAGTAGTTTGTGCTCACTATTAATTTTACTGTACACTGCGTATGGTACATATTCCTTAAATGCCATTATGCCTGCATTTTGTTCCTGTGCAATTTTATATAAAAAGACACTTTTCTGAGCTCACCTTTTGTTCTGTTTAAGATACACTTGTATCACCTTACTTGTCAAAATATATTATCTTCTGTCACAGGATCATAGGAAATTATTAGGCTATCAAACCAGAGGTCATTTTAAGTCTAGCTATTACAACCCAATTGAATACCACAGAAGCACTAGCCAATACCCAAAATTGAATTTAGTGATGACTGCCTATGTCGAACAGGGTTCATGGGCGCCATCCCTGGTAAGAATTTACTGTGCCCCATCCACTCTGGTTCATCTTAAAACAGGGACAAAGAGATGATCTGCTTCACATGAACTGGTAGCCTGTTCCACAGACGTGGAAGTCACTGGGAGATAAATCTGTCCCTCAAGCAAGTCCCTGGATGGTAGCCCTAAACTTATTTGATTTACGGATATGCAGTAAGTTCATTAGGTTTGGGTTGCTCTGTATGCCAGGCATACATCTCCCCTAAGAAGTCTATACAATACGGAGTAAAGTGACAGGGATTTTAGTCAGTCAGTGTAAGACACATGGTGGATGCCATTGATCTTCTTAGTTAGAAACCTCTGAGGTCTCTCTAATTGCTGCAGGTGCTATGTACAATACATACTGAATGGGACATTATATACTCAATTATGGGCTGGATAAGTGCAGGGTATAGGGGGTTAGAACTTATTTTGCTCTTGAGGCGATGCCTTTACTAATCAAGTGAGCTACATGGAAAGCTTTCTTTACAATGGTAGACATGTGGTGGTCAAAGTTAAGGTCATGGTCAACCTGTGATCCCAGGTCCCTTACCACTTCATGGGTACTTAGGGTATTTTTACCGATTTGATAGAAGGGATATTGTTTATGCTGAAGGGAATGATACATTTCTCTGCATTTAATTTGAGACCGTGACTAACACACTAGTCGTTGGTCTGTGTGAGACCCTCCTGGAGTATACTGACATCAATTTGGGGATTCAATGATTACACCTAATTTGCAGTTGTCTGTAAACTTGGTCAGCCACAACCCTTTAGTTTTGACCTAAACATGTGAGAAGTATATACCAAACAGTAGGTGCCCAGCACTGACCCTGTGGCACCCGGCTAGTAACAGGTCCGCTGGCTGCTGTGGAGTCACCCACTTTGAGTGTGTGTGGCCAGATTGTGAGCCAGTTGACAAACCATCTTACAACAAAGGGGTTTACATTCAGTTTTCTAAGTTTATCGGTAATGCCTGCATGTGAGATTGTATCGAAAGTCTTTGCCAAGTCAAGGTATTCTGTGTGCACAGACTTGCGCTCATCAATGACCTTGGTCACACTTTCAAAGAAAACCACCAGATTTAACAGGCAGGATCTACCCTTCACAAAGCCTAATTGGGTAGGATCCAGGGTCTGGAGGTCATATATGTCTTTATTTGGGTCTACTTCATAACGCTGCATTTCATAACATTGAGACCATAACATCGAAAATTCAAAACACTGAAAACCCAAAACATTGAAAACTAGAACATTGAAAAAGTGTGCTTCATAACACTGAAAACTACATTTCACAAGTAAATATGATCCCCTCCCCCTGCACCACCACCTAACTAACAAACATACTTTCTACTACTTTTCTGCAGGGGGAAAGCCTCCCTGCACACCCCAAGTAAATTAAATATACAAACTCCCAAGATCGCACTACAATGGGAAAAAGTTAATTTCCTAACCTCAGTGTATGCTGATTAGGAAATTAACTTTTTTCCACTGTAGTGCGATCTTGGAGTTGGTATATGGGGGGGGGGGGCTTGCCCCCCTGCAGTAATGTACTAGAAAAAGAGTGCTTGTTAGTTAGGGGTTGTTGTAAGTTGACGGGGATGTTATTTACATGTGCATTGTAGTTTTGCAATGTTATGAAGCACACTTTCAATGTTATGAGTTTTCAATGTTTTGGGATTTAGATGTATTGGTCTCAGTGTTATGAAATTCAACGTTATGAAGTGGACCCCTTTATTTAGGATGTCCATAATGATACATTCCATGGCCTTACAGATGAGGCTGGTCAAACTTATGGGTCTGTAATTCCCTGGGTCTATTGCTAGGCCACCTTTGTGGAGGAGTATAACTGTAGTTGTTCTCCTTTCCGCAGGCACAAAACCTAAGCTTAAGCTATGATTAAAAAGGGTACTTAGTGGTGATGCTACTTCATTTTTTAGCCTGTTTAGAAGACACTCTGGGATGTCATCTGGTCTCATAGAGGCTGTGTTCTTTGCCTTGGACAGGTCTGAGATATGTAAGGTGGGGGCGGGGTTGGGGGAGGGTTTGTTGTAAGTTTGGAGGGGATAAGGGAGTAAAATTTTCCCTAAACCTATCCGCTAGCAGGTCCGCTATCTCTGTGGGGTTAGTGTGTGTGATACTACTGGGCATCAGTTCTGCACATGCTTGGGGGTCCTACCCTTTATGTTACATACATAGATGTAAAAGGCCTTATGGCTATTCTTGGCAGTACTTGCCAAGTTTCTCTCAAAGGAGCTCTTGGAGGATTTGACAAATTGTCTTACTTGCCTGTTGAGGCTAGGAAGGGTGCTCTTCCATTGTAGGTTCCTCGTCTTTTTTTTCTTGGACAGCAACTTTCTGCATTTATTACAGAGTTTGTTGATGCTGAAGTCCACCATGGTAGCCTGATATTACTTGGGGGGGGGGGGGGTCTTGCTTTGATTCCATCTGGTACAGCTGAGTTTATACACTTATGCAAGTGATTATACAGGGCTTGTGTGTGCTTTGGCATAGTTACCACTTTCAGCTTGGGGTGTGTAGAAGAACAGAACGGATGTGCTGTACCTTTGACACGCATTTCTAAAGCCAGTGTGCTCATATAAAATACCAAGCACATGTTAGCTTCAGTGCCATTTTGAAGGTGCAGCCAGAGTTTTAACACCTATGTGCATGATAGCTAGTTTGTATAAGTTAAAGTTACTTAGCTTTGTTTATAATGTGTTGGCATATAATAAAGCTGCTTGAACAAGAACCCACAATGTTAGTCTGTTTCTTCCTGACCTGGCAAGCAACATGGTGTCAGAACCAGGATTGTGACGACTACTCTTCAGAGCCACGAGGTGTAGAGGTAACGATGAAGGCAAACTAAGTGAACAGAGACCACAAAAAAAGAGCCAGAAGCAAGCTAAAGGGAATATGCATAAAAGATTTATTAAGAAAGGTAAAATGGAACATTACAACGGCAAAAAAATGTACTGATAAGCAAATGAATAGCACAGAAATGTTTATTAAGCAAAACAGAAGCATATAAAAAGCTCATTAATCAAACAAAATGTTTGAAACAAGGTTATTTGATAAAATGACCACGTTTTAAAGTAAAATGAGCATGTTTAGAGTTAAAACGAGCACAAGAAATTATAATGGGCATGAAAAGAGATTAAATGAGCAAAACGGATATAACGAAAGGGCACATTAAGAGATTAAATGAGCAAGACAAATATAACAGAAGGGGCAGAAAAGTGCACATTCAGCATAAATAAAGCAAGGCGACTGCAAGTGTTTTGGCAAATTACTGTGTTTTGGTATAAATTACTACTTCTCATTGACTGAGGCCTTGAACAGCATAACTAGAGTTATCCGAAGTATCTCATAGTGTGTGAAAGTGCTTACAGCGTGCGTTTATTACTGTGCATTTACTCCGAAAAGTTTGCTGTGTGCAAAGTGCAACTATTTCATGAAGTGCAGTCAAATACAGCCATTTCGAAAAGTTTCTTGTACATGGGTGTGTCTATTCGCAGAGTGCTGCCATTACAGAGTGTTTCTTGCACTGTACAAAGTGCAGCCATTTTGAGAAATTTCAGTGTACTGGTATTTGCAAGGTGCAGTTATTTCGAAGTGTTTCTCACTCTGAGCTTCTTCTGCCCAGTTCATTTGCAAAGTATAATTAATTCGAAACAGTTTATTCACAAATTGCAATTACTTTGAAATTGTTTATTCGTAAAGTACAGTTGCTTCGAAATGTTTCTTGCCCACAGCTTCTACTGCCCAGTTTATACGCACTAGGCAGTTATTCGAAAGGTTTCTTACAATGATAAATGACTTTTACAGTCAAATAATTTCAAGATAAACAGCTAGTACAGTAAAATAATTTCAAGACAAGTGGCTTTTACAGTAAAGTAATTTCAGAGTATTACAGTGCCCATGAGCCTTATTTCATAAAATTCAGTTATACAGAGCCTTACTGTACTATTGTAAGTACTGGCATAAATTTCAAGCACGTGTATTATAAGTGTGTGCGCCCGTACATATTTTCAAAAGTCTTCACTAAAATATGTTAATATAGCAGATTTCGCAAGCCACAACCACTTGTATTTGATCAGAATATTACAGAGAACTGGAGAATATTTCAGCAAGAGTATGATATTTTTATACAAGCAGCTTATTCAGATAAAGATGCACGCACCAGGGCATTCATTTTGCTAAACTTAGCAGGGTCAGAGGCCAATGTAAGGGAGCGTTCATTTGTACATGCACCAGCAGTGTATGAAGGTGAAGGAGAAACTCATTGTATTGTTGTGCAGGCTGAATCAAGGGAACACCTAGTGTGTTTGAAGTGCAAATTCAGAGAAATGTGTAACCCCCAGAGTAATTTTACACTAGAGAGGCATTTATTTTACATGCGAGGCCAGAAGCAAGGGGAAACTTCTGCAGTTTACACTACTGACCTAAGAAACAAAGCCAAAATGTGCAAGTTTGGTGATTTAAAAGATGGACATGAAAAGAAAGATCTTGCTTTGTGACAGTGATTTAATGCTGAGCAAAGCCATTGAGATTTGTCAGATCCATGAAGTTACAGAAAGACGCAGAAGTATGCTTGCTAGTGATAAGAGTATGGTTTCAACAGGCTCCAGAGCTAATGTAGACACCATACAGCATGCGACAGGCAAAAGCAGGCCTGAGCACATGGCAGCAGCAGCCCCTGCAGGACTCCCAGGTAAAACCCGTAGTCTTCTAGCAAATTCCAAGACAAGTTCAGTTAAAAGAGCATGCTCAATGCAGAACCAAGGTTATCCAGTGCAGAACAAACGATGCCCAGTACAGTACAAGGGTGAATCAGCAAATCCGAAATAAAGCTTTATTGTTAACTGTCGCAATTGTGGTGCCAACCATGAGTCCAGAAGAAAAGAGTGCATAGTGTTTGGTCAGCAATGCAACAAATGTGAGAAATGGAACCATTTTCAATGATTTTGTAAATCAAGTAGACCTCATACAGTTACAAAGAAGGGTTACTCACTCAAAAAAGCCAGTTGATCAAGTAAATCTGCAACAGTCCACTTTCTATGTAGATGGTGTGTCAGTAATTGGTGAAAAGATGGCTGCAGTACATTTACTGGCAAGAAATGAAGTGTTTTGTACTGCTCGAATCAATGGTAAAGCCATGCTCAAAGTAGACACTGGTTCGAAGTTTAATGTTATGTCTGCAGATACTTTTGCAAGGGTCAGAGCTGGTAAACAACTAAACGTGACTAGTTGTGCGAAATTGTTCTTACGGAGGCGAAGAAATTCAAACTGAAGGCTCAGTAGTGCTTCCATGTTATGTAGCCAAAAAACATTACAGCCTGTTAATCTATGTAGTTTGAAGACCTGTGCAGTCATGATTGCATCTCCGGGACAGTTCGAGAACGAATCTTCCTTTCTTTTACCAAAGAAGCTCATCAGAGAAGTACGTGTCTGAGTTCCAGCTTCACTAATACTATTTTTTTTCGGAGTATGCTGAGGTTTTCAATGACAAGTTGGGCAAATTTCCAATGGTATATTCTATGAAACTAGACCCAGAGATCAGTCCAGTGGTCAGACCAGCAAGAAGAGTTCCCATAGCCATGCAGCATACAGTCAATGCTCAGCTGGATAAAATGGTGCAACAAGGTGTAATCTGCACAGTTACAGAACCTACCGAATGGGTGTCGTCCACTGCAGCTGCTCATAAAAAAGGCTCGGATTAAATCAGAATATGCACTAACACAAAAGATTTGACAGAGTATTGAAGAGACTGCATCATCCTATGCATACAGTCCTCTTGCTCTACAGATCCCCCTACTCTCCATATAAACCTTTATGGATTTAAGCAGGTCATGTCCTCCCCCACTAGGATCAGTAAGCCCAACAATAAAAAAAGCACCCTAGATTGGATACTCATTAATAGTGATCACTACATGTACAAGGCTGGGACCCTGCCTGATGACGCAAGTGATCATTTTCTTACCTATATAATAAAGCACAAAGCTGACGTCCCTAACCAACCCACTTACAAAACAATAAGGAACAGCAAGAAATTCAACCTTGCTAGTTTTAAAATGAACTCAAAGCAGGCAATTGGTCAGTTCTTGAGCATCTTTCACTGGAAGAGGCTTTAACCTACTTTAATACCAAATTCCTAGCCAGTCTTGACATATATGCACTAGCATGACTGATTAGAATGAAAACAAAAAAGTCGCCCCATGGCTTTCTAAAGAAACCAGACAAAAAAGGCACTTAGCCCCCACAGATCAATTCAGATATAGATAGCCAAGGAATGACTCAAAAAAATCCATTATAATAGATAAAAAAACTATTACTGTAATCTACAAGAGAAGCACCAAAACCATCCTCAAAAATTCTGGGCAGGTGTAAAACTCCTACATCCAGGTCAGTCCTTCACTCCTTCCCCCTCAGCTACTAAACAAAAACCTCCAAAATTAGTAGGCAACACCTTTAACAGCTTCTTTACAGAAACCATCCAGCAGCTAGCTAGCCAACTATCTCCTGGTTGCTCAAACCCTACTGATGCCTTACCTTGTTCCCAACTCTCTTTTAACTTCCAACCAGTTCCTACCTCACTTATCACTACACTACTCAAGAAATTAAAACCAACCACCCTATCTGCAGACCTCCTCCCAGCTGAGTACCTTCAAAAAGCCACAGAAATCATAGCTTATCCAGTAACCATCCTGATTAACAGAACTATATCTGAGGCTACCATCTCCTCCGTCTGTAAGACATCCCATGTAATCAATCCCTCTCCATAAATTGCCAAAGATTCCAAAGACAACCACAAGGCACTCTATAGCTATGTCAAGAATATAAATGGCAATGCTCAAATCTGCTCTGAGCTACAACAGAATGGCATTAAATATACTGATCCCAAGGATATTGCCAATATCTTGGCAGATAGATTCACCCCCTTTCACCCCCTAAAGGGCCCACCTCAACACCGAAAGATTGCCAAATTCCAGTAATAACAGCCACACAGTTAAAAAGCGCACTCTCTGAAGTTAATACACCATCCATGGGACCAGACGACATCCCAGGCTGTGTACTACATGAACTACAAAATGAACTGGCACCTCACCCAAGTGCCATGTTTAATCATAGTTTCACCTCAGGCTTTGTGCCCACCAAGTGGCGCACAGCTACAGTTATCCCACTCCACAAGGGGGATCCACCTTGGATCCCAGGAACTTCCCCATCAGTCTGACAAGCCTGATCTGCAAGGCCATGGAACGTATTATCATGGAACCTATAAACAAAGACATTGGCAACCTTTGAACACTGGACCCCACGCAGTTTGGGTTCATGAAGGGCCGTTTGTCTCCTGAACCTGACTGACTTCTTCGAATCAGCCTCCAGAGCAGTGGACAAAGGTAATGTGGTCCACACAGCCTACCTGGACCTCGCCAAGGCCTTCAACACCATCCCCAACTCTGGAATCATAGATAAACTTACTAAGCTGGACATTAATCCCTACGTCACTCGATGGGTTGCCAACTGGCTTACTGACAGAACCCACACTGTAAAAGTAGCAGACTCCAAATCCAGCTCCAGACAAGTGGAGTAACTCAGGGTTCAGTCCTGGGACCACTCTTGTTTGGCATCTACTTCTCTGAAGTACAGGCCAACACTAAGTGACTCTGGCTAAAAATGTTTGCAGATGACTGCAAACTGGGAGCCATTATTAAATCTCCAAATGATGTGGATATTCTACAAAAGGGCCTTACAGAAACAGATGCTTGGTGCCAGAGCCATGGGCTGAAGCTCAATGCCAAGAAATGTACAGTTATCTCCTTTGGGAAAAAACATGTACCTGTGAATTACCGCATAGGTGGCAGTACACTAAACACCGGAAGTGTGATAAGAGACTTAGGGACACAGGTGGACAGTGGTCTCACCTTCGATAACCACATTGCCACAATAGTAGTCAGGAAATCCTTCTATGTGGCACTCATCACCAAGGGCTTTTCATCCAGAAAAAAAGGAGGTCATTGTCCCACTGTACTCATCCCTCATTAGACCCATTATAGAACACAATGCCCAATTTGGTATGTACCTCTCAAGACATCTGCAACAACTGGAAAGGCAGCAGAAATACCTCACTAAAAGAATCACAGGCCTAAAGCAGATGTCCTATGCTGGCCATCTAAAACAAACTCCACCTATACTCTGTGACATATCATCTACTCAGAGGCAATCGCTGCTTAACATACAAGGCCATGTCAAACCCAGAGCTGTTGGACATTCTACACTTAAAGAAATCCCAATCCCTCAGGAGACACATGCTCCAGGGATCTAAACCTTGTCATCACAATGAACAAAACATGCTGGAGGGATAGGTTCCTGACCCAGAGACTCCCGAGACTCTGGAATAGACTGCCCATACATGTCAAGCAGTGCGCCTCTTTGCCCCTCTTCAAATAGAACCTTGAGGATTGGATGGGAGATAGGAAATTCATCCCGGGGATCATGTCAGTCGCCCTGCTAGACAGGGGTCCAGGGAAGTAAATACTGTGGGAAGAAATAGCCAGGGAATTGTTATGGCTAGGCTTGTATAGGCCCTAGGGCAGATAGCCTAGTACCAACCTATAACTGGGCAGCTCCACTGAATTATCAAATTATATACCCATAGCTATCCTGTCACCCCTAGCAAAAATAATGGAAAGATGTATCCACAAACAACTCATGTGCTACCTTATCAAGAACAATCTCCTGACTAACACTCAGCATGGTTTCAGACCATATCATAGCACTACAGCGGCCCTCCTCTCCTTTGCTAATGTAATTAACCAAAATCGGAATAATAACAAACTTTCTTCTGCCCTTTCTGGATCTTTCCAAGGCCTTCGACATGGTTAATCACCAACTCCTCATACTAGCACTGAAAACTATCTCCCTAGATAACCAGACTCTCAAGTGATTCCAATCATATCTGAATGGTAGACACCAAGCTGTCTTATGGAAGAACAAATTATCTACCCTACTACCCATCACCCTAGGAGTCCCCCATGGATCTATTTTAGGACCTCTCCTATTTTCTAGCTTTATTAATGGACTTGCACAAGATCATCCCAGATGCAATCTATGTTCAATATGCAGAAAATCTGACTTTAATATGCTCAGCCTCCTCCCCTAGGGACCTTCAGATAGTTTCCCCAAGTCACTTAACACAGTAGAAAACTGGCTCCTTAATAAGCACCTCATATTAAATCCGAACAAAACAAAACTATTGCTTTTCTCCCCCAACAGTAGACACCCCTTACCAGCCTTACCCTTGGGATCTCTTCTGTGTCGCTGCTTGACAGAGGTACAGTAAACAAACCTTAAAAGGGCTACCTTCTGTGACCTACTATACAGAGGCACAGTCAACTAATCTAAAAGGGTGGCGAAAGCCAAACATACTCTGGCTAAGCTTATAAATGCCCTAGTGCAGATAGGTTGTGAACCTATAAGATCTAACAATGGGATTACCATTTCTCCTGAACCCTCTACCAAACTCTTAGAGAGTAACAGTTGACAATAACCTCAAGTTTGACTTGCACATTAATCAAACTATTAAAACTGTCAAAAAACTTGGATCACTCTTATAGGATTAAACCCTACCCAACTCCATTAGCTAGAACTGTCACTGCCTGAAAACACCTTCTCTCCATCCTCCTCTATGTTACCCCTTTATTTACAAACTTGAGTAAGACTAACCTTAAACTATCTAGTTGCTATAATAACACTGCCAGATTCACCACTGGTACAGCTTACAGAACCCATCACTGCCTTAACCTAAACTCTCTAGAGTGACTTGAATTACATAATCTACTTCTGGTCAATCAACTAATAGTAGCTCACAAGATTCTCTATCAGCCTGCAAATACGCCCGTACTCATAACCTTATCACTCCCTACAGTAACCTTAGGGTACTACGGTCATCCGACAAACTCTACGCCCGTACTCATAACCTTATCACTCCCTACAGTAACCTTAGGGCACTACGTTCATCTGACAAACTACGCCCGTACTCATAACCTTATCACTCCTTACAGTAACCTTAGGGTACTACGGTCATCCGACAAACTCTACGCCCGTACTCATAACCTTATCACTCCTTACAGTAACCTTAGGGCACTACGGTCATCCAACAAACTCTACGCCCGTACTCATAACCTTATCACTCCCTACAGTAACCTTAGGGCACTACGGTCATCCGACAAACTCTACGCCCGTACTCATTAACCTTATCACTCCCTACAGTAACCTTAGGGCACTACGGTCATCCGACAAACTCTACGCCCGTACTCATTAACCTTATCACTCCCTATAGTAACCTTAGGGCACTACGGTCATCCGACAAACTCTACGCCCATACTCATAACCTTATCACTCCCTACAGTAACCTTAGGGCACTACGGTCATCCGACAAACTCTACGCCCGTACTCATTAACCTTATCACTCCCTACAGTAACCTTAGGGCACTACGGTCATCCGACAAACTCTACGCCCGTACTCATTAACCTTATACTCCCTATAGTAACCTTAGGGCACTACGCTCATCCGACAAACTCTACGCCCGTACTCATAACCTTATCACTCCCTACAGTAACCTTAGGGCACTACGGTCATCCGACAAACTCTACGCCCGTACTCATAACCTTATCACTCCCTACAGTAACCTTAGGGCACTACGCTCATCTGACAAACTCTACGCCCGTACTCATAACCTTATCACTCCCTACAGTAACCTTAGGGCACTACGCTCATCTGACAAACTCTACTGCATTCATAACCTTATTACTCCCTACAGTAACCTTAGGGCACTACGGTCATCCGACAAACTCTACGCCCGTACTCATAACCTTATCACTCCCTACAGTAACCTTAGGGCACTACGGTCATCCGACAAACTCTACGCCCGTACTCATAACCTTATCACTCCCTACAGTAACCTTAGGGCACTACGGTCATCCGACAAACTCTACGCCCGTACTCATAACCTTATCACTCCCTACAGTAACCTTAGGGCACTACGCTCATCCGACAAACTCTACACCCGTACTCATAACCTTATCACTCCCTACAGTAACCTTAGGGCACTACGCTCATCTGACAAACTCTACACCCGTACTCATAACCTTATCACTCCCTACAGTAACCTTAGGGCACTACGCTCATCTGACAAACTCTACGCCTGGGGGCTCATAACCTTATCACTCCCTACAGTAACCTTAGGGCACTACGGTCATCCGACAAACTCTTCATTCAAACTTTCAAAGCTAATAACTTAGCTGGAGAATCACTGTTTGCCAACTCAGTGGGCAAAACTTCAGAACTCTCTCCAACACAATTCAAGAAAAATCTAATACAGTACTTCAAACTGCACTGACTTTGCCCATGCACCAATCTGGATTAATTAATACCAAATACTCAGGTGCCAAAACAGGACGTCTTCCTCCACTCTGACTACATCCGAAGTATATGTCTATAATCTTATAACAATGTATTATATTGTTAGACTGATGGAGTATGAAACTATGTATGTTTGTATCATACACTGCTCTGATCTTGACAAAATGTTTTTACATGTTATATGTAACATACATATAAATCCACAACAGGCACCCAGAGAGGCAGGAGGTAATAAAGTCACGAGCCAGTAGGTGAAAGCAACACCAGGTTTATTAACATAAACGCCACACAATACAATGCGTTTTCATCCACTAGACTTCTTCAGATGTAAAATAAATGAATAAAAAGCTGTGCCTACTTATATACCCCTCCCAATTTTAATCAAAAATTAAAAATTGGTTTAACTGAAACCAATAAAATCTTGTGACCAAGTAATCATAACAACCTAAGAACTTGCCGCAAATAAAGATAAGAACATATGTATTTTTAAAAACTTTAGAATAAACACACACACACACATATATATATATATATATATATAAATACGAAAGATTGTTACAATGTGTTGAATAGGTAAATAAACTTGACTGCAAAAAAAACAAAAAAAGAACTTGCAAAACAGTATGTTACACTTACTTTATAGTTTTGCAGCTCTCATTTTTAAAATAGGGGCAATGGATATGTATTCATTGAGCCCTGGGAATCTATTGGCTTCCAATAACAACTGCCAAAATATTTCTCTCACCTCCATCCTGTTTTCCCACTGTTCCCCCCACATGTCACATTGAACCATTTCTACAACAAAAAAGCCCCATTTTACTAGCGGACATATCATGGTATGTTTAAGCAAGGCATTATTGGTGTCTTTTGCTGTAATAGCATATGTATGCTCATAAATCCTCCTCCTAAGTTTACGAGGAGTTTTTCCAATGTAAAATGTGCATTAGTTTTGGACAGGGCTAAGGAAATCAAGCCTTCACTGTTGCAATTGGAAAAACTACTACTCTGAATCTGGTAATCCCTTTGTAAGGTAACGTACATTTTATATGTTGATCTTGACAAATAGGTTTTATATCTTATATGTAATAGTCTTTGTATGCATGTCTGGAGCTTTTCTCCCCAGGCCTCCATTGAAAATGGACATGTATCCAGTCGGACTATCCCCGTCAACAAATGTAAAATAAAATAAATATCGAATGACACTGTTTTTTCTGTCTTGGATGCAGAGAGTTCATTTTGGCAAGTGATGCTTGACTTCACTACTGACTACATTTGGAAGATATGGAGTCCTCAGGATGCCACTTGGAATAAATTCTGCAAGTGAAGTCTTTCAACTTGCAATTGAGCACTTTTTTTCTGGTTATCCTTGTGCCATAACAGTAGATGATTTATTGGTTGGAGGCAATGGTGAAGCAGAGCATGACGGAGCATGTGACGTGAACTTAAAGCTCAATCATATGAAGTGCAAATTCAAACTACCAGAAGTTACATATCCAAGTCACTTATTTACAAGTATTGGCTTGAGACCAGACCCATCCAAGCAAGCAGCCATTCTTGAAATGCCACCACTGGATAATGTGCAAGCTCTACAAAGTTTTCTTGGTATGGTCAATTATATAGGCACGTTTATACCCGACTACAGTGAACTGACAGAGCTCACACATAAAAATGTTACATGGTCATGGCTAGAACAACACCAGAAAGCATTTGAAGTTCTTAAACAGAAAACTGCCACCTCACCAACATTAAGGTACTATGACGTCAACAAACCAGCAACTCTTTCCTGCGATGCTTTAAAATTTGGCTTAGGTGCAGTTATTCTTCAAGAAGGCAGGCCAGTAGACTACACATCTAGAACACTTACCCAAACTGAGATGCAGTATGCTCAAATGAAGAAAGAACTTTTGGAAATAGTGTTTGCATGTTCCATGATTATATCTATGGTCAAGATATCCAGAATGAAACTGATAATCAACCTCTAGTTTCTATTCTAAAGAAGCCTATGCATTCAGCTCCAGTGAGATTACAAAGAATGATGCTTAAATTGCAAAAGTACAACTTCAAATAGTCTATACGAAAGGCAAACTTCTTTAACTAGCTGATACCTTATCCAAATCGCCCATAAATACAACAGATCAGCTTGACACAGAGAATTTTGACTTTGATGTCATGGAAGTGAGTAATTCTTCTACCACAAGACTTGATGAGCTATGAGATCATACAATGACTGATCCAGTTTTGCAAAAGCTCAAGCACTACATCAGTGTTGGATGCCCGTCAAAGCAATCTAGTGTACCACCAGATGTGTACCACCAGATGTGCAACCTTACTTTACTTACAAACACAAGCTGTTGATGGAAGATGGCATTATTTTCAAAGGTCATAAAATTGTTGTTCCTACTTCCTTACAACAAGAGTATATCCAGATGTTGCATCGTGGTCACTCAGGTTCCGAATCTACTAAGAGAAGGATGAGAGGATTTCATTGATACAGTACTTTTTTCCTGTTCAGTATGTAATAGTACTAGACCACATTTGCAAAACGAGCCACTTCAGCCAAGTCAAATCCTTGAACTAGCTTTGTCAATAGTAACTATTGTCATGTTCGAGTGGAACAGTCAACATTACTTAGTAGTGGTAGACTCTTATTTGAATTGGTTTGAGAGCGATCTACTACCTAAGCTAACTTCTACTACAGTCATTACAAAGTTGAACCTCCATTTCTCAGTCCAGGGTAGTCTACAGAAATTTATGTCCAACAATGGTACCCTATTTACCAGTCAACTGTTTCAGAAATTTGCAAGAGTGGGACTTCGTATTGTTACTAATAGTCCAGAGTATCTGTAATCAAACGGACTTGCTGAACGTGCAGTACAGAATGCAAAACAATTACTTGACAAGTCAAAGCGTGATAATACCAATGTATTTTTGAATTTACTTAATCTCAGAAGCATACCTCATGACGATATAATTGTCTCACCTGCTCAGAGACTTCTATCCAGGCAAACTAGAACAACATTGTCTACCAGGTCTAATTTACTGAGGCCTAAACACAACAAAGCCATTAGAGACCACTTATTTAAAAAATTGTTCTTTTCAAAAGTCCAGCTATGACAAATCGAGCAGATTTCTTCGTCCATTGAAAGGAGGAGAGAGAGTGAGGATACAAACAGCGAAAGGTTCCGAGTGGACTGGTCAAGTAACGAGTACATGTGCAGAGCCGAGATCCTATTTTGTTAAATCTGAAGGTGTGGCATATGGGAGAAATCACAGACATCTTCTTCCTGTACAAGAACCGATATCGCAGCATAGTACAGGTGATAAAGACTACCTTTCAGAGTAATCCAGATGATATTCCTGTTCCAGAACGTGTCTTGATTCCTGATATTGTTCCGGCAGATGATTCCAGTGTTCCTACTGAACAGTCAGCAGAGACAATTCCAGTTGCTAAACCAGATACCAAATTTTATGTCACACGATATGATCGCATCTCAAAGCCTAGAGTGAAATATACAGCAACTTGGACATAGTTGTATATATGTACCTAGCTTTCTATAATTGCATGATCTTTAATTATTCCTGTAAAAACTGCATATTTATTAATACCAGTGACAATGCCTTACTCATTCATTTCTCAAACAGGGAGGATTTAGAACAGCAGATGTGCTGCGCCTTTAAGAAAAATTTCTAAAGAGTGTGTGTGCATATAAATACCAAGCATGTGTTATCTTCTGTGCCATTTTGAAGGTGCAGCCAGAATGCTAACAAATATATGCATGATAGCCAGTTTGTTTATAAGTTAAAATTACTTGGTTTCGTTTAATGATGTGTTTGTATACATTCCTAGAATGGGGCCAGGCCAGGCCCAGGGAGAGGATGGCCCCTCCCCCCTTGTTGTAGAAGAAAGTAGCAATCCACAAAAGTCACAAAAACTGATAGGCCAATGAAAACGTGAGTTGATTATTGAGGATAAGAAAACGTGAGTTGATTGAGGATAAGAAAAAAGTATGTATTGTTACTAATATGCAAAAAGCCCGGAATTTCCTGACACAAAATATACAAAAGGATTAAGAGAGAAATTAGGGGAAAGAAAACTACTTCTGTAAGAAAAACTGTCAGAAGCTTCAAATAAAAATTTTTGGTCATTAATACAACAGCTTTTTGAAAAACAGTATACAGACCAATAAACTGTTTGGAAAAAGAAACATCTGAGGAAGTGCGAAAACAAACAACAAAACCTAGACACTTTTGAAAAGTATAAAAAAGAAATATGAACATGGGAAAGAAAAATTTGATATGGTGCAATATTTATGCAAATGTGAAAGCCAAATTAATCAACATAAACAATGCAGCCCCAAAGATATTCAAAGAGAAATACAGGCATCCAGGCATGGAAAACTTTACAATACAAAAAATAAGACAGAGGAAAAGTAGAAAAGAGGTCAGTAATGGAGGAGCTAAAGAAATAGAAACTGAGGTTATGAAGTACCTCCAAAATGAAGGATTCAGAGGTTATGTAGTACCTCCAAAATGAAGGATTCAGTGTAGAAAACCTAATTCACAAAGCACCACAAAAGGATATAGCAATGGAACTTCAAATTAAGGGAAAATCAGTGCAATGGGAAGCAGTCAGTCAGGTGCCATACGAAGATATTCTGGAGCCTTTCACAGGAAATGAGTAAAGCATTCACTTGAAGCTGGACGGCAAGGGAAGGGACAGGAAACTGTGGAAACTCTGACACTGTCAATGTTGAGGAGTGACAGGCTAGTGAGTTCTCATATGACAAAAGCAATGGATGACACAGGATGAAATTGAAGAGGATGTGCCACAGGAAGATGCAATAGAACTTTCTATAGAAAGCCCACAGAAAATGCAGAACAAAAAAGTGTGCCCTCAGTTTAGAAGAGAATGAGCCAAGAGAAGAGTTTCGACATATTAAAGATAAATGAAAGAAACAGACTGCAAAAGGTCAATGAAACCCAAAAAGTCAGAAGTTTGATAAAACAAATGAATGCAATAATTAGGACTATCCATGAAGATCCATGCAATAACAGAGGTAAACAGGATATATTACTGTGCAGCTAAATTAATAACTGAAAAGTTCAACCATAAGAACACAGGGTAGTGAGGAGAAAGGAAGGGGAGAAATATGATACCATCATGCAAATATCGAATAGAGAAAACTATAAAGCAACTAAGACAAGAAGTGTCACTGTTAGAAAAGTACAGAAGAGGAACAGATCAACAACAATACTTAGAAAGACAGATATGATAAAAGCAATGCGGAGTATTAGAACAGATCAGGATCTATCAAACACTACCACAAATAAACTAAAATCACAGCACAGGTGGAAAAACGTAGAAGATATTCAGATAAATATAAAGGAAAAGTATAAAATAAGCAATTTACTGATGACCCAAAACAGTTTTATACAGAATTGCAAAACAAGGTCAAGGGAACTGAAAGACCAAAAAAAAAAAAAAAAGGGAAAGGAAACAGATACTTCTCAAAAATTTGACTATGAAGATTCTGTGGAACATAAAGATGGATAGAAGAAGTAAAAGAAGGAATAAGAAGTAAAGTGTACAGGGTATGGAATGAAGTAACAGCCAGAGAGATTGAAACAAAGCTAAGAAAAGCCTTGAATTGGAGAACCGCAGACCCAAATGCAGTACCTAACTTCTGGTTAAAAGTATTAACATCCTTGCATGAAGATTTAGCCATGAGTAAGAACTACTTATATGCGCACCCTGAACAAACACAAACATAGGCCAATAACATGTCTTCCAACGACATGCAAACTATACATTGGAATTGATGCTGACAGGGTCTACAGTCATTTAGAAGAAAACTCTATTATGGCAATAGAACAAAAAGGCCAATAAAAGAAAGTCATATGGAACAAAAGATAATTTGCTGTTAAATACAGTCATAGTGAAGAACTGCAAAAAGGGGAAGAATTTAAGTATGGCTTTGACTACAAAAAAAGCATTTGATAGTATCGAATGTATAACATACACCCTACAATGATCTACATTACAGTGACAGACCACTTTGCAATTAAGCCATGATAAAAGGACAAATTATTATTCCAGGGATAAAAATTCAAAGGGGGGGGTGTTCCAGGGTGACTGTCACCTCTGCTATTCTGCCTTGCCTTAACCCATTAAGGTGTCTACTTAACAGCTTAGGCCATGGCTATAAAATTTGGCTCCTAGAAAACAACAAAGTGTAAAGACTTCTCATCTTCTCTTTGTCGAGGATTTGAAACTGTATAGCTCCTCAGATGAAGAACTGAACGTACAACTGGAGTAACCCTTTTTTTTGCCCCATCGGACCTCCACTGTCAAACATAAAACAGATTCACAAACACTTACCAGGTATGCAGTCCAGGAGATCACAGACGAGCCTAACCCAATTTCCCAAACTGCCTCAAAGCACTCTCTGGTCAAGTGTCTTCTCACAATCACAAGACAGTAGAACAGAAGCACAGAACTCATGGATTACAGGAATTAGCTTATTTACAGTTTATAGCCTTAATTCTGTGCAGCTGTGCCAGTCAAAATGATTTTACTCCAGACAGGACTTCTCACAAACCCGGGATGAAGAAGCAGTCAGTGCTTTACACATTAGGCCACCAACCAATAACTAACAGAGCAACATGGATAACAGAACAAGATAGATAAAAATTTCCAATGGTCACACAACAGGGACTCTAATTCAGGAAAGCTACCGCAAGAAATGTTTCTAAAGAAGCACAAACACCTCATTTATCAAAAGAAAGAAACGACTGATGCACCCATTAATAGAAGCAGACCTTAAAACTCCACCTTTGAACTAAAAACAAATCGATTGTTTCACTCCATCTCCGTTTTCAGTTATTTTAACATCTCAAAAATCACCAACTGCTTCTTACAGAATTTTAATAAGGTTTTCTGCAAAATGGCTGTCAATGGGGCTTGACATATCAACATGATCTTATCTGTTTTCAAGCCTCTTTCCCATAATCTATTTCAAATCTGCCTTATACGAATCATGCTAGACATAAGAAAGTAATGGTGTATTTCCACCCCATTGACATATAATGGGATTAGTGTCAGTCACCATCATCTTATATACTGTGTGTAACAGGACTGCTGCTTTATTTCTTGAATGTCCCTCATTTGTGTGCGTCTCAGGCCTTGTTTTACGGTATACTAAGGAACTATACAGCTGCAAGCAAAACAGTTGGCCTTTGTTCAAAGTATCTTGTTGTATGTAATCCAAGATGAATTGACAGCCCCTCCCCCTACACTTTTGTAAAGTTATCAGCACATTTACCAGAGTTACAAGAAAAAATATTTTCTGATTTTTCTCTAAATGTCACAGACATCTTTGATACTACATTCAAGTCAACTTAAAATGTAAAGTAGTATAAACAACAGATATTTAAAGCTTAAAGTTTAGCATTTCAATACTGTGATGCTACTTAATGTACGTAAATTTGTCAAAATAGGTGACAACATGAATTAGTGCAAGTTCTCTTCCTCTCTGCAATAAAGACTATGGAAAACAAACAGTTTTACACCTCTCAGGTCTTGTTTACAGGATCCTGAGCTCCTGACTACAGATTTCTCTGTGTCTGTGATATGTCACGCAACTGTAGGCAAATTCCTCCACAACTCATGTGAGAAGCTATGCTTAAAAAAAAAAATAAAATGTGGGTGGTCTTTCCCTTCCTTTGATACAAAAAAGTACAGTCAGGTTGCAGGTACCTACACAGTACTGGAATTATATTACTGGGAGAAAAACCAACCCAAGAGTGGAGTTAAACTTTAGGAGAAGCTGGAGTTTTCCTTTAAGTTATCCACCAGTATTGCTTATAATCACATTAAACAAAAGCTTTACTCAAAAACTATGTTCCCCCACCAAAATGTGCTTGTTGATCATCTCTGCAGTCCCTGCACTTCAATATTACCAGGTGCTAAATATTACAGTGCAATTTGCTATACTTCAAAATAGCAATATGGGCGTGACTACTTTTTGGTGCGTCTTACTCACATAATGCACTTTTCATACTCAATGATACAAATTAGACACAACAAATTAAGTGGTCTGTTTCCACAAAAATCAGTGCTGTATATTACTTGCTTCTTGGACTCTGGAAACACAGTGTTATACAATGATTCAAGAGCCATCTTTCTGACCATACCTTCGATTAAGTCACCCCTAACAAATGTCCAACAGCAAACATACATCAAGGGATCCCTCAATGCTCGATCTTTGCACAGTCTACTTTTTCTCTCTCTCTCCCTTTTTAAACAGACCTCACCTAGATCTGCCTCAGACCAGTTGAATCCTGTATGTTGACAACACAGTCCTTACAAAAGCCAGTAAGCACCACTCTGCCCTATGCACTGATCTCCTGAATGACTTCCAAGCTTTACAGGACTGAATTCATACAAACACAGTCAACACAACCAAAATGACTTATGTTATTTGGTACACTCCAGTAACTTAAGAATGCCCAAAGTATCATTATAAGGAGACCCATCAGGAAATCTCCTTCACGTAATAAAAGAGCAACTAAGGCATTGCACTGGATGAAAATCTACCACTTACACACACACACACAGTCTCAACTAAAACTGTCTTATGAAATCAAAAACATACAACAGAATTTAAACGTGCCATAGCAAATAACCAAAGTTCTTCAAATGCACTGAAAATAAAACAGAGCGCACTGCTGTACTACAACAAATACATAGGCTAGGACAAGTTTTCTATACATTGTCACATTCAGTATTTCTCGTGAACTCCTTAACTAACTTAACATCAGAAATCAAATTTTCTCTATTAGGGACAGAGAACCCTTTGAATTTATAAGGTGACATTTAATCTTTCTCCACTGCCCCAAATCATACCATGCTAGCTAGATCATCATCCCAGATCAGATTAGACGATTCAGTCAACTTTCATCATTCAAAAACTGTCTAAAATCTCACCCTGTAAAAGGACAAGAACACAACCACTTTATGGACACAAAACCAGAAGACTAAGTTCTGTAACTGCTTTATGGACACAAACCAGAAGACTAAATCCAAGTTCCGTTTTTATATATATTTTTGGTTCTGAATTACTATTAGTTACTATTTTTTCTTTGTATGTATTGTTGCATCTCAGCAGCTCAATGTTTTACATGTTAGCATTACAACTTCTCATCTTTGATTGTTGTCTTAGCCCTCTTGGACCAGACTGTGGCTAAAACATTCCTACGACCAGTTCACTTATCACATGCTAGATAGATAGATAAATAGATAGATAGATACAAACATACATACATACATACATAAATAAATACATGCATACTAATAAAAGCTACGTCTGCTTTACTAACTTGGTAGCCTGATTTATACAAGTTGCCAAAAGCATTTCATGGTACATTTAACTTTTAATAAAACAAAGTCACTAAAGTACAAACTTTTATTACATTTTCAAAGTTGTAATGCTTAGCAAGTCTCCACACCATCCAAAATCAGTCAAAAAAATGTATCAGAGTTGCCCTGTAAGTATGTAGTTGCACTGCTTAATCATATTTGACTATGGTCAACAAGACCAACCAAAGCAATATTTATTATTCCATACAGTGTTCTGAAAACAACTGTCGACAATTACACCGATCACAGTGACAATTTTCCAGTGTCACGGCACTTAGTATTTTTTACATAGTATTGCAGTAAATGGGATTCCTGCTCTTCACCTATTAAAGATTTTTCCAAAATCTAATGTTTCACTACATTTTCATAAGCATTGTATAGTACTCACAGACTTCAGTAAGGTATCTGGGATGCAAAACTACAAACAGTAACCAGACACTAAAACCTCTATACAGAAAGAAAGCTTAGTTGAAAAACTAAATTATTTGTCGGTACAGCTGCTCTCACCTGGAAGTAGAGCAAACTGAAGATACTACAGTACAACACAATGCGTCTGAATAAAACGAAAATATTTTTCAGTTTTTGACTACAGCGACAATATAATGTACGTGTACAAATTACTTACCTTTGATAGAAAACACAAATTTGTTACAGGGGCAACCTGTGTAGCATAAGCCTAAACATTTTTTTTGGGTGGGGGAGAACCATATAAACTCTACCCAGAGAACTAACACTGCTTTGGCTCAATGCCTGGTCCTCTGGGTCAAATATAAAACAAAAAACTACTACTCCACCAAACGTAATTACTACAGAAAATGTACATTTCTGCATAAGTTCAAGTACATAAAATTAATAATTTATGAACAACACATCTCATACATGGCAAACAAATGCATCTTTTTCAGTAACATTTTTAACTGTATTTAAAAAAAAAAAACATCAGAGTCATAATGCAGCATAATAGCAAAAAATATTGTGGCCACCAGTACATGCAGCTGCCAAGACATTCCTGTATGAAATATTTTTTTTTCCTCAGATCCCATTATAGCAAACAAGTAGATATGTATGATAAAATAAGCCTTTCAGCAGCATCTAAAAGCCTGAAAAATGTTTATTTTGAACTGTCAGACATTACACTGGCAAATTCTAATTAAATACCTGTGTACTACAGTGCCACATAAAACACAATCTGCGTGCCAACATGTTAACCCTTACCTCAAGCAAGTCCTTATCGTACATATTACACTATAGTGCTGTAATTATTTGGAATACAGAAAAAAATATAAAATTCACAAAATATTACAGTTCCTGATCTCTTAGATATTCCTCTTCCATGTACCAAGCAACAAAAACATCTTGGCTTCCAAGTCAATAAGGACTTCAACTTTCACAAACTCACAGTTCCAAATATATAAACAAACTCACAGTTCCAAATATATAAACTATCAACCACGTTCAAATTATCAAGCAAAATCCCAGTTTTACTAACTAGCGAAGCCAGATGAAAGAGCCATAAATGTACTAATTCCTACGTGAGAAAATGAACTGCCATTCATTTTCCTCAGCAGCATATAAAAAATATGATTCAGCTACAACAGCTAAATGGTTACCATTTGGAGCTTGTGCAACTCTTCGACTGCTTTTCTTCAAACTGTTAGAATTGATCCTGCATGCTTGAATTCTATACCAGAAGCTATTAAATAAAATAATCTGAAATTGTTTGCAAAGTCTCTTCGTGGCCATCTAGCCAAGAAAAACAAATGTAACTGCTTCAGAGATGACTACACTACTACACCACCTTCACGTACCATCAAAAGTTGTGGTTGAGCCTGCACTTTCATACTTTTCTCTTTGGATTGTACATCAACCATTTGAGGTAAGGAAAAGAGAAAAAAGTGAGAGGGAAGTGTGCTTTTTTGGTGTCTACAAGTCTTACATTGATCATGAGCGTTCTTTTCTTGCTACATGTTTTTTTCTTATTTACTGGACATGCTATACATTCTGTACACTTAAGACTGTGAAAAAGTTGTGTTTTGTAACTGATAAGTTCCCTTTGTATATCGCATACGCTACTGCTATACACCAGTGCAAGCTATCTAATTTTTACTTTGATAATTTGAACTACACATCTTTTCCTTTGTGTGTCTGCTTTGCATTAACTATTCGGACTGGGTCATGTCTGAAAAGGGTCCTTAAATCAACTCATTTATCAAGATAACAAACATTCAATAAATAAACAAAGCCTATGTCAAAAAAAGTCATCCTCCACTTCTTTACAAACATGTGCTTCAACCAAGCTAAGATTACAATGTACCAGTGTCCTCATACACTGATCATGAGTGCAAATAGTAGTAATGTAATTATTAAGGCAAGGTACCATTATTATAAAACCAACACCATACAACATTCCATAAAACTAGAACGACACATTGTTCTGTCTGCTTTCCACGTTGGTACTTATTGCCCCCCCCCCCCCCAACACACACGCACACAGTGTTTCACCTCAAACTGAGGCAGTTTATTAATTAATACGTAACGTAAACAAATTATAAATGTTATGTTGCGCCAATGACACCCACATTGTCGATGACAACTATGGAACGTTGTAAATTGCCATGTGAATTACATCATATGTAGATAAAGTCGCAATTTAACGATGTGAAACCTAAACTAGGAAGGTGGCTTGGTGACAATTCTTAACGCTGGAATAGCTCATCAGTCTGAACTCGATCTGAATCTGCATACATATTTAATATCAGTGCACTGTGTCTGCAATAAGACTTAAAAAAACAAACGCATTCTAAGGGATACATGCCATCAGGTCAGTGCAATCAGCTGATGTTTGCTTTGCAGCGTTAAGTTTTGTTAATCTGCAGTGCACCGCGTATGGAGGCGTGTCACCAAACAAGGCTATAAACATGAATAAACTCTGTACAAAACAACTGTCAGCAGACCAGCCAGCACAAACTCTGCGTGTGCATTTGTTGTAGGGCTGGTTAAACAATTCTTCGAACTAGAGCAAAGGCCCATACCACCAAAACGCCTCTGAACAATTAACATCCACAAGCACTGCAATCTACATATCTTGGGTGGCACATGCAGTCTAAAATAACCACAAAATCAAAAACTTACCACAACAGCATGCGTCGCACATAGCTTAATAGACTGCAAATATATCTTTATCCTTCGACAGATTATTTATTTACTTTATACCAATGTTCACTGTGACCCTGCTGTGTCTATTCCTTCACAGGGAGGAACAGGTGATCAACCGTGCGAGTCTGCAGCAGAAGTGACTGACCCCCCGACCCGCCTTTCCTGCTGACAAACCTCTGATGTATCCAAACAGGAAGAATACAACCACCCCCCCTACCCTTTCATAAACAACCAGGTCACATCTTGTAGGGGGAGGGTGCAATTAGCATGACAATTTTCAAGGCAAATAAATGTTAATGTTGTTAATATTCCCACTGAGAGCAGAACAACTCAAAACTAAACAACACCTACTATGGGAACTGCCACCTCCCCCTTACAGCCAAGGATCTCTTGCAAGCTAGTTCATAAACAGCAGCAGAAAGCCACTGTTTGCGTCCAGAAACAGCGGTCGATCACAACATTTTGTAACTCAAGAAACATGCTCAAACTATAAGATCTAGCACTTTCTTACCTTAGGCTAACGGTAATACCAGCAAGTCATGCGCCACCACAGAAAAATAACTTAAATGGTTTATGTCTCTTCCATCGGTGTTGAAAGTGGCAGGCAGGACCGGAAGAGTGGCAAGTAAACGGTCCCGCAGCTTAACAGTGCGTCTAAAAACTCTGTCCCCTCCTAATAAATATTTGCTTCAAACAGTTTGATTCTACAAGTTAGATAATTCCATTTTGAAAGGTCTAGTATCAGAAATTAAGCGCCATAAAGCAACATTTTAAAAAGAGCAGGAACGTCATAATCCGATAGAATCATATTCAAGTTATTTGTAATCAGTTAAGAGTTGTCAAACATTTACTTCTTTACTCGCTTCCTTGTAAGTAGCGGAAGTGAGGTCAGGGCTGACGTCAAAAACTTTTTTTTTTATTGTAATTTAAAGCTTAAATTATTGTGAGTAATGTGGCCTGGTTTAATTTTTTTGTTAATCTGTAATATGTTAACAGCGATTCGTTAAGTAAAACAAAACTCTAAACCTAAACGCTAAAATACGGTTAGAAGGATATTTACTGATGCATTTAGCTCCTTCTGAGACTTTCCTAGCTAAGGTCCTACACTGTTGTAAACAATACCAAGCACCTGGAGGAATGGTGCTGTTTGGTAGTGTGCTTTGCTGCAAGTGGACAGTAGACGCTTTGTTCATTATTTACTCATTGTGCCCTGGGATACCTTTCAACTATCCCGGGAACTCATGATTATTAGAGGTGTCTCTGATTTTGACTCAATTCTTTGTCCTGCTTAAAACTCAAAGCAGTGGAAGATAGAATAATTACATAATGATAATTGTTACAGTTGCTTGTTTATTTTGTTTCACAGTGCATGTTTACTGTATCGACTTGTTAAACCAATAGTAATGTCACACACCTCCTCTTATATAACGTTTATTAGGGAGCTGTGTCAATCAAGTTATTTAGTTAGGTAACCAGGTAGGTAAAATGGTCTTAACAGATGAGCCGTTTTCAATATACAGGCAATTTATGCAGTAGGGATAGTACATTTTAAACTGGAAGAATAATTCTGTGCATTCACTCAAGTAGGAAGGAAATCCTTCCATGTGTCACACCTCATCACTAAGGGCTTTTCATCCAGAAAAAAGGAGGTCATTGTCCCACTGTACTCATCCCTCATTAGACCCATTATAGAATACAATGCCCCGTTTGGTATGTACCTCTCAAGACATCTGCAACAACTGGAAAGGCCACAGAAATACCTCACTAAAAGAATCACAGGCCTAAAGCAGATGCCCTATGCTGACCGCCTTAAAAAACTCTAGCTATACTCTGTCGCATATCGTCTACTCAGAGGCGATCTTTGCTTAACATACAAGGCCATGTCAAACCCAGAGCTGTTGGACATGCTACACTTAAAGAAATCCCAATGCCTCAGAGCCACACGCTCCAGGGATCTAAACCTTGTCATCACAATAAACAAAACATGCTGGAGGGATAGGTTCCTGACCCAGAGACTCCCCAGATTCTGGAATAGATTTGCCCATACATGTCAAGCAGAGTGCCTCTTTGGTCCTCTTCAAAAGGAACCTTGACGATTGGATGGGAGAAAGGAAATTCACCCCGGGGTTCACATCAGTGTGGGAAGAAATAGCCAGGGAATTGTTATGGCTAGGCTTGTATAGGCCCTAGGGCTGATAGCCTAGTACCAACCTATGAACCTAGTGGGAAATACAGACTGTCAAATTAAAATATAGATTTAGAATTAATAATAAACAAATACTTGCAAAAATTTGCTGACATCAACAGGAGAGTCCTAAAGGAAAGACCAGCACTGGTAAAGTTTTTAGTAGAATCTAGAACAGAAGCTGCAGTTAAAAAGGAATAATTAGTAGAGCATATAAAATGCTGCATGTTAACTATAAGAATCAATCAGAGGAGGTTAGAAAGGATTGAGAAGAGAAATTGGATAAGCAATTCACAAAGAAACAATGGTGTGATATATGCATGTCTCCCAAATATGCAACAATGCCTTGGATCACCTTATCCACACCCCCACCAGGGGCAGCAGTATCCTAGACCTGGTCATTACCAACATGGGCAACCGGTGTTCCACACAAGAGGTGAATTCCTTGTTGGTCAGATCCGCCCACAAGCAAATCACCCTAGACATCCACATCCCAGCCCCACCCCCATTAGGGAAACCACCGTAAAAAATTTCTCCAAAGCCAACTTCATGCTTCTTGAGAAAGAAGTGGCAAACTTCACGACACCCATGCTGATTGACAATAGAGATACGACTGCTGGATCCCATACAATTGCACTTTATAAGCACTTGCACGAGTGCATGGACCGTGCAATCCCTAACTGAACCAAGATGCTATCCTCCAAAAAAAGGAAGCCAATCTGGTGGTCCCCTGCTATAAACAAACTCTACAACAGAAGAAAGAAACTTGCAAAAAAGAGTAAAATCCCATGATTGGAGGAACTCCGTGGTCAGCCTCAGTAAGAAGCTGAGATCCCTCATAAAATCCTCCAAAGCTAGTTACGAAAACAAAATTGCCACTGATTCTAAAGACAACCACAAAGCATTCTATAGCTATGTCAAGAATCTCAATGGCAACACTCAGATCTGCTCTGAGTTACATACAGTACAATGGCACTAAATATACAGAACCAACTGATATTGCCAACATCCTGGCAGATAGGTTCAGTGCTAACTTTACTCCTCTCTCATCTTCTAAAGGACCCATCTCTATACTGGAAGAATGCAAAGTACCTGTAATCATGGCTGCACAGGTAAAAAACACACTCTCCAAAGCCAAGAACACAGCATCCATGGGACCTGACAACATCCCAGCCTGCGTTTTACATGAACTACAGAATGAACTGGCACACCACCTAAGTACCATGTTCAATCATAGCCTCACCTCAGGCTTTGTGCCCACTGAATGGTGCACAGCAAAGGTTATCCCACTCCACAAAGGTGGAGCCACCACGGACCCCGGGAACTACTGCCCCATTAGCCTGACGAGCCTAGTCTGCAAGGCTATGGAGCGCATCATCATGGAACTTATAAACAATGACATTGGTAATCTCCAAACTCTGGACCCTACCCAGTTCAGGTTTGTAAAAGGCAGATCATGTCTCCTAAACCTGATAGACTTCTTTGAAGCTGTCACCAAAGCTGTAGTATGAGGGTAAGGTGGTACACACAGCCTATCTAGATCTTGCCAAGGCTTTCAACACCATCCCCCACTCTGGAATTATAGACAAATTATAGACAAACTCACTAAACTAGGTATAAATCCCTATGTCACAAGATGGGTTGCCAACTGGCTCACTGACCGAACCCACACTGTGAAAGTAGCAGACTCTAAATCCAACTTCAGACCAGTGACAAGTGGAATACCACAGGGTTCAGTCCTAGGTCCTCTCCTGTTTGGTATCTACTTCTCTGAAGTACAGGCTAAAACAGAAGGTCTTTGGCTAACAAAGTTCACAGATGACTGCAAACCAGGAGCCATAATCAACTCTCCTAACGATGTGGACATCCTACAAAAAGGCCTCACTGAGACAGATGCCATGTGTCAAAGCCATGGCCTCAAGCTCAATGCCAAAAAGTGCATTGTCATCCCTTTTGGTAAAAACTCTGTACCCATGAACTACCACATAGGCGGTAGTCTACATAACACTGAAAGTGTGATAAGAGACCTTGGGACACAGGTGGATAGTAGTCTTTCCTTTGATAATCACATTGCCACAGTAGTCAGGAAATCCTTCTACATGGCACACCTCATCACAAAAGGTTTCTCATCCAGGAAAAAAGAGGTCATTGTTCCCCTCTACTCATCACTCATTAGACCCATTATAGAATACAACACCCCTTTTGGTATGTACCTCACAGAACATCTACAACAACTGGAAAGGTCACAGAAACACCTCAAAAAGAGGATTACTGGCCTCAAACAGATGCCCTATGCAGACCATCTCAAAAAACTCCAGCTTTACTCTGTCACATATCGCCTACTCAGAGGCGATCTCTGCCTAACATACAAAGCTATGTCAAACTCAGAGCTGTTGGACATGCTCCACTTAAAGAAATCCCAATCCCTCCGAGCTACACACTCTAGGAACCTAAACCTTGTCACCACAATAAACAAAACATGCTGGAGGGATAGATTCCTATCTCAGGGACTTTCCATACTCTGGAACAAACTACCTATCTATATCCAACAAAACTCCTCATTAGCACTCTTCAAGAAAAATCTTGATGATTGGATGGGAGATAGGAAATTCACCCCGGGGATCACTTCTGTGGCTCTGCTTGACAGGGGCACAGGAAAATAATTTTCTTGGGTGGCAAAAGCCAGGGTACCGTTTGGCAAGGCTTATATAGCCTAGTACCTACCTATGAACCTATGAAAATCTAGAAGATTTAGGATTTTTGCTTGTTTACAGAGATATTTTATACCCCAAGTAGACAGCAATGCTGGAGTTGTGATGGGGAAAAAGGTAATTGGGAACATATTTTCTGGGAGTGTAATGAGTTGGCTGACTTTAAATTAGATTCCCCTGCAAACTAATCAGAATTGCCTAGGCATAGTAAGGCCTTGCTGAGTCTAATTATGGTGGTTGCCAAAAAAGCAGTTACGAGAAAATGGAAATCAAAGTCTAAACCAACTGTACTAGAAGTGAATATAGTAACAGAGATAAAACAACTGAAATTGTTATCTTTTAAAAGGGTAGGAGCTAATTACATAGGAAAATGGTAATTGTGGGGTCAATGCATACAGGGGAGGAATGAGGTTTAAAAGAAGGCAGGATTTGAATGAGCTATGTAATGTTTGACTGACAATGATTGGGTAGATTATAAGTGATGTATAATGTTTGCATCTAAAGACAGCCTTACAAGACTATCTGCAAATATATAGAGCTGAGTATATTTTTCTGTATTATTCTGTATTATAGAGCTAAATTGTTGCTTAGATATCTGTTGTCTTACTGTTCTGCAAATATACAGAGGTCAGTATATATTTTTTGGTTTTAAAATTTGCACTGTGATTCCTCACATCTCTGTTGAAACTGTCTTCCCCACCCCCCTCCCTGTTCTTGGTTGTAGTTTAAATTTGATGGCTTTTGCAGTGCCCACCCCACTGTAGATTTGATCTAGGACACTCCCCCAGTCCCATCTCTTTACCGCATTCTACCTAATTAACCCTTTCTTCACTTGCTTTTAGTCCTTTTTAATTTAATTACATTTTTTCAAACTGTGTGTGGACTAATATTGCTACATACACAAGTGTGCCAGCTTGCACTGCATGTGAATTGTTTTTACTACTGTTTTTGCTACTTTTCTGACAAAAAAAATGTAAGCCTGTTTCCTACCTTTCCTGTAATTAGTGTTCCAGATACAGATTTGCTGTATCCAGGACTGTTTGTAAGCTTCTGAGCCCCCCAAGCCTTTCTGTGTTGGAGGGAAGCCTTCTAGTTTATCAGTGGGAGTGGTAAGCATTAGGTAACTTGTCTGCCACATAGGGAGTGGTTCTGGCCCAGAATTTGTAGTTATTGGCCATTTGGGCGGTCTTCCATCTCTCTCAACTATCTAATTTGAAGGCCTGCATTTGCACTTGTTTCTGTCCTGCAATTCCTGGGCTCATCTCATTTGCTCACTCAAAAAAAAAAAAGTATCTGCTTTTACTGTATTTGTGTTTCTTCCTACTTTATTTTGCTTTTGCATCATCTTAAAAGTACTCAATTGTATTTATTACTGCTTGGTGTAACTCATTCTAAGCCTTTTAATTTAAGCACTTGGGCTTCAGACCAGTTGGTTTACATTAGGAAGGTTTGTGGCCTGCACTGTGGTGGCAGGACAGGTAGCTTACATCCTTCTAAGTTGGGAACTGCTGATTGAGGGCTCAGTGTCTGTTATTCTAAAAGTGTATTAGTTCTGGTTTAAGCACTTGGGCTTCAGGCCAGTTATTTTACATTAAGAAGGTTCGTGGTCTGCACTCTTGTGGGAGGAGAGGCTGGACTCTGCCCTTCTGAGCTGGGAATTTCTGGTTAAAGGCTTATAGTGCCTGCATATTTGAACTGTTTCTTACTGAAATTGGTACACCTTGTTTGTTGTAGCATAGACTAGATCCAGGCCTGCTGAATCTAGCTTTGTTTGTATAACTTGAGCACTAATCCAGGCATTCTTTAAAGTATTCAATTGTATTTATTACTTCTTGGTAGTAACTTGATTAAAGTGTAGCTATCATTCTAAGTCTTTTGGATTAAGCACTTGGGCTTCAGACCAGTTGTTTTACATTAGGAAGGTTTGTGGCCTGCACTGTGGTGGCAGGACAGGTAGCTTACATCCTTCTAAGTTGGGAACTGCGGATTGAGGGCTCAGTGTCTGTTATTCTAAAAGTGTATTAGTTCTGGTTTAAGCACTTGGGCTTCAGGCCAGTTATTTTACATTAAGAAGGTTCGTGGTCTGCACTCTTGCGGGAGGAGAGGCTGGACTCTGCCCTTCTGAGCTGGGAATTTCTGGTTAAAGGCTTATAGTGCCTGCATATTTGAACTGTTTCTTACTGAAATTGGTACACCTTGTTTGCTGTAGCATAGACTAGATCCAGGCCTGCTGAATCTAGCTTTGTTTGTATGCTTGTTGTTTGTTTGCTTGTTATTTCCCTGAAATGCTAATTCCACCTAAAACACGGCTTTTCAGCTTCTGTGGATCCCTAGTGATATCTGCATTGCTTACTGTACTTATTTCCTTATTTCACTTGAAAGAAAGTTACTGTTTGTCGTTTTGCATTTAAGTTACCTGTAACACATTGCATTTAAGTTACCTGGCACTTGCTCACTAAAGCAATTATATAAGTCAGCACTAAAAATTAAAAGCACTACACCCTCACAAACTCCCCTTGAGTACCTTGTTCCCCATTGGCCCTTTTTTCAATTATAAAGGAATTCCCAATACTATTCTAGCATGTCCAAATGTCAGTTGTCAATCTCCTCTCCGGTCCAGCTGGTGAATCTGGGAATCTTGAGGCAATGTTACAACTGCCTCATGTACACAGACAACCCTCTCCTCCTCCCAACAAATTCCAACACATGTGAGAGATGCAACCATATAGCCAAACTGGAGGCTAAGCTCTCTCAACTCAGTACTGGTGTAACCAGTCAGGAGGTGAAGGAAACCACACTCACTACAATTCCAGTCTCACATAGACCTACCACGACAGCAAACCAAACACATAAACACACAAAAATATACTCAGAGGCTCTAAATAAAAATCTGCCTAAGCAGCAGAGACCTTCAAAGCAGACACCCAAGCAACCGCTACCCCAAAACAAAACACGTGCAACACATAACTTACAAAGCCAGTGTGCCGAACAGTCACAGCCCTTAAGGCTAAACAACACACCTGATACACTTGTAATAGGTGACTCTATCATCAGGCACACTGACGTCCTGCTCACCAGGCTGAACAAGGAGAAGGTCACGGTGAGCTGCCTGTCGGGTGCTAGGATCCGCCACATAACACAAGCACTTGGGTCACTCCAAGGCAAGTACAAATATGACTCAGTTATTGTCCATGCTGGTGTGAATGACCTGAGACGTACCTCCCTGGACTACATGAAAAGAGACATAGAGGAGCTCTCTGAGCATGTAGCCCAGGCTGGTATGACCCTGACCTTGAGTAGCATCTTACCCTCACCAAGAATGATGCCACAGTATGAAGACAAGATGATCAATTTCAACAATTGGCTTAAGTATTGCTGTCATTCAAAGGGGATCCAATGCCTGTCAGCCTGTTATGACATGCTCGACAAGCCACGATGCTTCGCTAGGGATGGCTTGCACCTATCACCCCTGGGCTTTCGGATATTGGCAAAGGCTCTTGCTACCCCCATAGTGCCTTTTTTAGGCAAGGCTCAAAAGACAAACCCATCTCCATGGGTATCACAAGGGATAAGAAACTAAAAGTAATGCTACTCAATGCCAGAAGTCTAAACCTCAAGATGCACGCACTCGAAACTCCTTGCATGGAGAACATCGATATCTGTGCAGTAACAGAAACCTGGTTCATGGCTCCCAAGAGCACCCCAGTACTACCAGGTTATACCTCATACCATGCTTTTCAGCCCCAAAACTTGGACCGAACCACAAATGGAGGGGGAGCATCAATATTCGTCAAAGATACCCACACCTCCAGGTTGGTGGCACAGCACGAAGCATCAGAGACTATCCATGTGCAACTAGCAGTGGGTAAAACTGCCTTCCAGTTTATAGCCTGCTACAGACCACCCTCCCAAACCCAGGAACCCCACTCGATCTTCCTGAGAACACTGGAAAATATGAAGGTCTCTCCAAACACCATTATATTGGGCGACTTCAACTACCCAAACATAGACTGGGAGCATTACTCTAGCTCCAACACCCTAGCCCAAAGGTTCCTAGAATTTATAAATTCAAATGGTATGGAACAACTTGTTACCACTCCCACAAGAGGGGAAAACATACTGGATTTGATCATCACCAACATGGGGATTCTATGCTCCAGACCAGAAGTGTATCTCTCACTGGTAAGATCAGACTATAAACTAATCTCACTGGATATTCACATCCCGACCCCACCCCCTGCCCAGAAAACCACAGTGAAAAACTTCTCTAAAGCAAATTTCACACTCCTCAAAACCGAGGTGGAATCCTTCAAAGCCCCCGGGCCTGTGGAAAATATGGCCCAGACCGCAGAATCCTTTATAAACGCATTCTATGAACACCTTCAGGAATGCATGGATCATGCAATCCCAAATAAAATCAAGACCCAATCCTCCAAAGGCAGACATCCTGTCTGGTGAACCCCAGCCATAAACAAACTATACAACAGAAGGAGGAAGCTACTACATGATAGAGCAAAATCCCAAAAAGGGAAGGCATCTCTGATCAGTATTAGCAAAAAACTACGGGCACTCATAAAATCGTCTAAGGCCAGCTCAGAGAGAAAAATTGCACAGGACACTAAGGATAATCACAAGGCTTTCTTTAGTTATGTTAGGAACCTGGGTGGGAATTCCCAGATATGCTCAGAATTAGTCCAAAATGACAAAAAAATACACCGAACCCACAGACATTACCAACATCCTAGCTGACAGGTTCAGTGCAAACTCCCCCCCCCACCAAAAGGGCAAATATCTATCCCAGCAGAGTGCTGCCCCCCTGACATCTCAGATGCTCAGGTAAGAGCCGCCCTCTTCAAAGCAAAATACACAGCATCAATGGGACCAGATAGTGTCCCGGGCTGCATCCTACATGAACTCCAAGAAGAGCTAAACTCAAACATAAAACTACTGTTCAATCTCAGCCTTACTACAGGATATGTACCCAAAGAGTGGCATACAGCAACAGTGGTCCCTCTCCACAAAGGTGGTGCCTCAACGGATCCTGGAAACTATCGCCCCATAAGCCTGACTTGCTTGGTCTGCAAAGTATTGGAAAGGATCATCATGGACCTCATAAATAAAGATATTGGGGACCTACAGACACTGGATCCTACCTAGTTCGGCTTTGTTAAGGGCAGATCCTGCCTCTTAAACCTGGTCGATTTCTTTGAAAAGTCACCAAGGCCATTGACGAGGGGAAGGTGGTCCACACAGCCTACCTGGACCTCGCAAAAGCCTTCAATACAATACCCCACTCAGGCATTATAGATAAGCTCACCAGCTTAAATATAAACCCCTATGTCACTAGATGGGTTGCAAACTGGCTCAAGGACAGAACCCACATGGTTAGAATTGCTGGAGCCATGTCAGACTCCAAACCAGTTACAAGTGGCATCCCACAAGGCTCAGTCCTGGGACCTCTCTTGTTCGGTATATATTTCTCGGAGGTACAGGCCAACATGGAAGGACTGTGGCTGACCAAGTTCGCAGATGACTGCAAACTGGGCACCATAATCGACTCTCCAGCCGACACAAGCATCCTCCAAAAGGGCCTCATAGAAACAGACAACAGGTGCCAGAGCCATGGCCTCAAGCTAAACGCCAAAAAGTGTATAGTCATCCCCTTTGGGAAAAACAAAGTGCCCACAAATTACCACATAGGTGGTAATCCATTAAGTACAGAAGAAGTAATTAGGGACCTGGGGACCCAAGTTGATAGCAATCTCTCATTTGACAACCACGTGGCCAAAGTGGTTAGAAAAACATTTTATATAGCCCACCTAATCATGAAGGGATTCACATCTAGATCAGGGGAGGTCATCGTGCCTCTTTACTCATCCCTCATCAGCCCATAATTGAGTACAATGCCCCTTTTGGGATGTACCTTACCAGACACCTGCAGCAACTGGAAAGACCCCAAAAGTACCTCACCAAGAGGATCAAAGGGCTCAAACAGATGCCATATGCTGCCCAGTTAAAGAAACTCCAGCTCTACTCAGTGGCATATCACCTGCTCAGAGGCAATCTGTGCCTGACGTATAAAGCCATGTCCAACCCGGAATTAATGGACATGCTGCACCTCAGAAAATCCAAATCCCATCGAGCTACGTGCTCGAGAGACTTGAACCTCAGCACTGAAATAAATAGGACATGCTGGAGGGACAGATTCATAACCCAGATGTTCCCTTCACTCTGGAATAAAATTCCAGTCCAGGTTAGGCAGAGTCCCTCATTGACTCTCTTCAAGAGGAACCCTGATGAGTGGATGGGAGATCATAGGTTTACCCCGGGTATCACTTATGTGTCACTGTTAGACAGAGGCACAGTATACTAACCTTGAAAAAGGGCATAGCAAAATTAATTTAAAATGGGTGGCGAAAGCCAAACACACTCTGGCTAGGCTTATAAATGCCCTAGGGCAGATAGCCTAGTATGAACCTATGAACCTATGTAAAATGCTTGCAGCTGGGATTATGTCAATATGGTTTGTTTTCTGATTGCTTATGTCATAAGTGATAATTTAATAAAGATGTGTCTTGCTTAAAAAAATATCAACAGGAGAGTTATACAAAAGGGAGAAATCACGGTATAGGGTAAATTACCACATCTAGGAAACAGCATTGAATACAGTGAATTACCATGCACAGACTTAAAGGAAACTGCCACATTAAAACTGAACAAATCTTTTTTTTTAACTCTTTGTTTTCTGAGCTATTTTAACACCACAAAAAATCACTCTGCTTCTTATGCAATTTTAATATGTTTTCTGCAAAATGGCTACCAATGGGGCTTGACACGTCAACATGATCTTGTTTTTCTTCAAGCCTTTCTCTTTCCCATAATCCATTTCAAGTCCGCTTTATATGAGTCATGCTAGACATACGGAAGTAGTGGTGTATTCCCATGCCATTTGCATATAATGGGATTAGTGTCAGTCACTGCCATTTTATATACATTCTGTAACAGGACTGCTTTTATTTCTCAAATGGCCCTTTTAGAAAATTACTCCAAACTGGGAGAGTTTAATAGAGCTATGGTTATTAATTACATTGTAAACTGCAAGGGGATTAAAATATCATTGCCAACAATTGGAATACTTTTAATTTGGACTTGACTTTCAATGATTGTGCAAGTAATCAACCTGCCTTTGTAAATAAGAGAGGATTTAATTCTAAGAATATTTTTGAGTGAGGAAAAGAAGATTCAGGTGGTAGTTCCAAGAAACTGGGTACTTGGAAGTGTGGTATCTGCCAGTTTTGTAGTTACATTTTATATGGGGGCATTTTTCCCATTACTTATAAGGATTATAATCTTAAGATCTATACATGGGCTAATTGTGCTACTAGAGGTGTGGTTTATATTGCTGTATGTCAAGATTATGACAGTTTTTATGTGGGGAAAACAGAACTTCCATTAAAGAAAAGAATATTTGAACATCTGAATGATATAAAGAAAGGAAATAACAATAATGCCCAGTATAACCATTTAAAAGCTTGTCCGACATTATATGGTATCACATTTAAATTTAGAGTTCTTGATAAGACTGATATAAGTGCTAGGGTTGGTAATTGAGGGACCCTACTGTAATACAAAGAGTTGGTTTGGCAGTTATGTCTAAATGCAAATTTAAAAACCAGAGTTAAACGAAAAAGTTTCTATTAACAGTGTTCTAAAAGTGAGGTCTGCTAAATTGTAAGGGAACCCTTTGTTTATGATGGTTTTATGTATTCAGCTGTACACTTATTTATAATTACATTTCTGTGTAAAACAAATGTGGTTTATAAAAAAATATATACTACTTTATTTTTATGTTTCAATTAAAAACTTTGCATATGAATAGTTGGTTGTTTTAAGAAAAGGAGAATTGACCATGAATCTTCATGAGTTATTTGTGATATATTCCTAATTTGGATTAATTGTGTGTGGTCTTTGATTGGCTCTTTCTTAATATTTAAGAATGACTGTGTTTGTTACATCCTTCCACTGAAGTTGTTGGAGAGACCACATTCTGCCTGTCAGTAGTCATCTTGGAATTAGTGCCTCTGTTTTCTCCTGGTGAGAGAAGGAGTACAGGGACATTATTTCCTGGAGACTGCTGATCACCAGAAAGCCTATTAACTGCTTTATAGGTGACAGCTTGGAATCTGTGCTTATATTCTGGTCCTGGTGAGAGAAAGAGCAGAGTGCATTGATTCCTGACTGTTTCTGGTTGAAGAGTGAGTGTCTGTGCTTAATGTTCCTGATTGGTCTGGTTGCTATCCAAGGCATCTACCAGGAAAAGGCTACAAGCCTACAGATCCTTGCATCGTCTGAGACAATACTGTGGATCGCCAAACAGGCTGTGGCCTGCTTCTCATCTTGGGACTGGTGCTAACATTTTGCTTCTGGTGAGAGAAGAAGCAAAGGAGCACTGTATCCCTGCAGAGTGAAGCTGTGCTGAGACGAGCACTGGTAGTAGGCAGGCAGTAGCCATTCATGCGACTCCCCTGTTTTCATCATTCTTGACAAGGTAATTCTTTATTTTCAGTAAGTACTGCTTGATTTGTTTCTAACTTCAGAATATCTGCCTAAATACTTCATCCTTAAATTTTCAGGGTTTGCATATTAGTTTCCTCTCAAGTGTTTGGCAGTGCTCCGTACAGACTCAGACACTTTTCCTGTAAAGGCACAAGTGAAATTTGTCCAATACCTAGTTGCACACAGGACAACTAGTTTGCAGTGGCAAGCATTGTCCCCATAATTGCAAACCAGATACTCCTGACAGTGATTGATATTCTCACTCCAACTGTCTAATCAATAAAAAAGGGTCTGTTGCCATGGACATGAAGTTTCCTACTGTCTCCTTTTCTGGCTTGGTGGATATGGGCATCCTGAGGCAATGTAGAAATTGCCTCATGTTTACTGACAACCAGTTAATTCTCAAACAAACTGATATGGTATGTGTTAGATGTATTTACACAATGTCACTGGAGGTAAATCTCTCACATAAAAATACTCCAAATGTCAATAAGGCTGTCAGTAGTACACATGTTGCACCCATGACGTACAATTCAAAGCAGACATATGCTGAGGCACTTAAATGTAACCTTCTTAAACCACAAAGACCTCCTAGACGAAGTACACATAACAAATACCCTCGGCAGCCCCAAAAGCGCTCTTTCAAAACAACACCCACATCAACACATAGAACTACATCTCATGGAGCCTCTACCTCTAAGCCCATAAGGCAAGTCACCACACAACCCAATATTCTACTCATTGGAGTAATTGGAGACTCCATCATGAGACACACTGATGTCCTTCTCACCAGGCTGAGTAAGGAAAAAGTCATGGCCAGTTGCTTATCAGGGACAAGGATCTGCCACATTATGCACTCACTCAGGTCATTGGACCACAATTATCAGTATGACTCAGTCATAGTCCATGTAGAAATAAATGACCTGAGACGTACCTCCCTAGACTATATGATGAGAGACATCATGGAGCTCTTGGAATATGTGTCTCAGGCTGCTATGAGCCTAGCATTGAGCAGCATTTTACCTTCTCCAAGGATGATGCCACAATATGAACAAAACATGATTAACATTAATAATTGGCTTAGTTTCTGGTGTCACTCTAAGGGGGTGCGATATTTGTCAGCATGGAAGGAGATGGTCAACAGACCACGCTGCTTTTTCAGGGATGTCTGCACCTCTCCCCTCTAGGCTTTCGGATATTAGCTAAAACATTGTCTTCCCCCTTAGTGCCTTTTTTAGGCAGTGCCAAACTGAGAGTACTTCTGACATAGCAAGTCAAAACCATGAAAATCTAAAGGTATTACTGCTCATTGCTAGGAGTCTAAACAAAAAACTCCACTCCCTAGAAGCTCTCTTTACCCTAGAAAATGCTGATGTCTGTGCAGTCACTGAGACATGGTTTAAAACCGTGGAGAGCACACCAACAGTGCAAGGTTATAATGCCTTCCACACAATTAAACCAGACACTTCACAGGCAGGGACTAAAGATGGAAGTGTCTCTATTTAAATCAAAAATATACTTCAAGGCTGGGCAAACAGGACAATGCACCTGAGCTGCTCCATGTTTAAATCACCATAGGCAAAATCCAATACCACTTCCTTGCAAGCTATAGGTCCCCCCTATGACCCAGGAAACCCATACCATGTATTTAAACTTATTAGAAACACTAACCATCCACCCAATACCATATTTATGGGTGACTTTAATTACCCCACTATTAAATGGGAATCCATTATGACACCAAATGTACATGCACAGAGATTCCTGGATTTTGTAAACACAAACTCCCTGGACCAGATAGTTAATACACCAACCAGGGCTGCAACCATACTGGATCTGGTCATCACTAATATGGGAGAGTGCTGCACACTCCCTACTGTAATGCCTTTCCTGGTAAGATCAGACCACAAAATGGTCTCCTTTGAAGTAAAAATACAACCTGGACCCCCAACTAAACCTGGAATATTCAGGAACTATTCTAAGGCTAACCTTCTGCTATTAAGTGAGAACCTGGCAAAATTTCAAACCCCCATAAAGCCTGAGAACACTGCTGCCTATGCAGAACTGTTCACAGAAACCCTGTGCAAGCATGTAAATAGCTGCTCAGAGGCAGCTGTACCCACCAGGAAGAAGTACAGAACTAACTCATAAAACAAGCCCCCCTGGTGGAATCACAAAATCAATAAGCTGTATAACATTAGGAAGAAAATGATGGCAAAAGTTAGGAGGTGCAGCACCAGGCAGGATAAAAGCACTCTCATCAAACTAAACAAACAACTCAGAGGACAAATAAAGTCTACCAAAGCTAAATCTGAGGTACATTTGGCATCCCAGGTCAAGAACAACCACAAAGCATTTTTTAGCTATGTCCACAACCAGGACATATCAAATATAACTCCCCCTACTATCACTAGGGAATAGGTCCTTAATGATCTGTCTAAGACCAAGGACACTGCATAAATGGGCCCAGATAATATCCCAGGATGTCTTCTAAATAGCATGAAGCATGACCTATCAGGACCTCTGGAATCACTATTTAACTATAGCCTCCAAACAGGCTTCATGCCTCATGAATGGAGAACAGCAACTGTCATCCCTCTGCACAAAGGTGGGCCATCTACAGACCCTGGAAACTACAGACCCATAAGTCTCACTAGTCATATGTAAAGCCATGGAAAGAATTATCATGGAGATGATCGACAGTGATATAGTAAACCTCCAGATACTGGACCCAACCCAGTTTGGTTTTGACAAGGGCAGATCATGCCTACTCAACCTGGTGGACTTAGCAATGGATGAGGAAAAAATTGTTCACACTGCCTACCTTCACCTGGCCAAGGCATTAGACACAATACCTGACTTGGGCATTGTTGACAAACTCAAGATGTTAGGTACAAACCAGTATGTCACCCGGTGGATAGCCAAATGGTTCACAGACAGGACCCAGGAAGTTAGAAATGGGGAGTCCACCTCTGCAAAGAGGCTAGTCACAAGTGGAGATCCTCAGGGATCAGTCCTTGGACCACTCCTTTTTGGCATTTACTTCTCAGAAGTTAAGGCCAATGTCAGTGGTCTCTGAATGACCAAATTTGCAGATGATTGCAAATTAGGAGCTGTCATTGAATCTCACACTGACACAAATGTTCTCCAGGAGGTGCTGACACAGACAAACAACTGGTTTCAGAGCCATGGACTAAAACTAAATGCCAAGAAATGCATAATAGTATCCTTTGGGAAGTCATCCATGCCTGGTAACTATCATATTGACAACACACCCTTTAGAGTTGACCCAGTAGCCAGGAACGTAGGGACACACATAGATAGTAATCTAGCCTTTGACCATCATGTGTCTACAGTGGTGAGAAAATCATTCTATGTTGCGCAACATATAAACAAAGGCATAGCATCTAAGTCCAAGGACATCATTGTTCCACTGTATTCTGCATTCATCAGACCGATCATTGAGTACAATGTCACCTTTGGTATGTACCTAACCAGGCATATCCAACAATTGGAACATCCACAGAGGTTCCTCACTAAAAGAATACAGGGCGTAAGTAAAATGTCTTATGCAGAACACCTCAAGGCCCTGTGTTGTCTCCTACAGGCCTTTGAGGGGAGATCTATGCCTGCCATACTGGGCATTGTCAGACCCCACTCTGATGGACCTCCTGCATATCCACAAAACAAATAGCACCAGAATTACCCATTGTAAAGACGTAAACTTTGCCTGTTATATAAATAGGACCTGCTGGAGAGAGAGGTACAGTGGATATAAAAAGTGTACACACTCCTATTAAAATACCAGGTTTTCGTGATATAAAAAAGGAGACCACAATAAATCATTTCAAAACTTTTCCCACCTTTAATGTGATCTATAACCTGTACAGTTCAATTGAAAAACAAACAAATCTGTTAGGGGAAAAATATAAAAAATAAAAAACGTACAATAAGCTGGTTGCATAAGAGTACATACCCTTAAATGAATACTTTGTTGAAGCACCTTTTGATTTAATTACAGCATTCAGTCTTCTTGGGTACACACCTGCCATCAATTAAAGAGACTCTGATTAACTCCAAATAAAGTTCAGCTGTCCTAGTAGAAGTTTCCTGAAATTTACTCAGTTGCCTGATACAGCAAAAGCCATGGTTCACAGAGAGCTTACAAAGCATCAAAGGGATCTCATTATTGAAAGGTATCAGTCGGGAGAAGGGTACAAAAAAATTTCCACAGCATTGGATACAAAAAGGGAACACAGTGAAGACCGTCATCAAAAAATGGAGAAAATATGGGACAACAGTGACGTTGCAAAGAACTGGACATCCCTCCAAAATTGATGAAAAGACAAGACGAAACTGGTCAGGGAGGATGCCAAGAGACCTACAGCAACACTGAAGGAGCTGCAGGGAATTTCTGGCAGGCACTTTTTGTGTACTACATGTGACAACAGTCTCCCGTATTCTCCATATGTCTGGGCTATGGGGTAGGGTTGCAAGATGGAAGCCTTTTCTTATACAGAAAAACATCCAGGCTCAGCTAAAATTTGCAAAACAATACATCAAGTCTCCCAAAAGCATGTGGGAAAATGTGTTAGGGTCTGATGAGACCAAGGTTTAACTTTTTGGCCACAATTCCAAAGGGTATGTTTGGCACAAAAACATCATTTTGCATCACCAAAAGAACACCATCCCCACAGTGAAGCATGGTGGTGGCAGTATCATGCTTTGAGGTTGCTTTTCTTCAGCTAGAACTGGGGCTTTAGTTAAGGTGAAGGGAATTATGAACAGTTCCAAATACCAGTCACTTTTGGCCCAAAGCCTTCAGGCATCTGCTAGAAAGCTGAAGATGAAGAGGGATTTCACCTTACAATGCGACAATGCCCCCAAGCATACATCCAAATCAACAAAAGAATGGCTTCACCAGAAGAAAATTAAAGTTTTGGAATGGCCCAGCCAGAGCACAGACGTAAATCCAATATAAAATCTGTGGGGTGACCTGAAGAGGGCTGCGCATAAGAGATGCCCTCACAATCTGACAGATTTGGAGCACTTTTACAAGAAAGAGTGGGCAAATATTGCCAAGTCAAGATGTGCCATGCTGATAGACTCCTACCCAAGAAGACTGAATGTTGTAATTAAATCAAAAGGTGCTTCAACAAAGTATTAGTTTAAGGGTGTGCACACTTATGCAACCAGCTTATTGTACATTTTTTATTTGTTTATATTTTTTCCCCTAACAAATTTTTTTGTTTTTCAATTGAATTGTACAGGTTATAGAGCACATTGAAGGTGGGAAAAGTTTTGAAATGATTTATTGTGGTCTCATTTTTTATATCACAAAAACCTGGCATTTTAACAGGGGTGTGTACACTTTTTATATCCACTGTGTATATCCCAGAGACTACTCCATCTATGAAACAGGCTCCCCATCCATGTTCCTCCCTAACCCAATTCAAGTGCAACTTGGACAATTGGATGGGAAACACGAAATTCATCCCTGGTTTGGCACCTATGTCTCTAATGGACACAGGTAACCTGTAAATGATTAATCTCCCAGGCCTATGCTTACACTTATCAAGGGTATCAGAACTTGTTAGAGATTTGGGTTGCATGGCTAGGCTTAAAAAGGCCCTTGTGGTCATTAGCATAGTAAATGCCTATGAACCTATGAATCTATGAAGAAGTCTATGACTTGGATGAAAGCACTTGGCATGGGTGTATTTTGCTTATTTATTAAATATGTTCAGTGATATCTGCATTGTGCTACTTGCTCTTGTACAGTAGTCCTTTGGTTTTTGAGTTAAGAACATAAACATCAAACAAATCTATAGAAAATATACAAGGTAAATGCATTTGAGATAAATAAGCATGGAAGAAAAAGAAAAAAATATGTACAAGATAAATGCAAAATTAGTTTTAAAGAAAATAAATTGGTAGTATTGGTGGCAGAAGGTAAAGGTTTCTCTCTGGAGAGTGACACAAGACAGGAAATATTGAACTGAGCATGTTAAACAGTAGTATGATAAAGTAATAGGGAGCTGTGAGCCAATACAGGACAATACAGGGAATCAGAAACATTAGCTTTTGACAGATTAAATAAGTGAGTCAGCATAAAGAATTTGAGGTCATGTGGAAAAAAAAAAGACAGAAATGTTGATATTAGCCCAGTATGGCACAGGAATAGAGCCAAGAGTTCTAAAGAAATTCTTTTAGTAAAGGGTTAAATAAATGACTGTTAGGTAATGACCAGATACGGAGTGGGATAGAGTTCCAAAATATAGCCATACAGTTGGAATAAAAGCTGTGCCCTCTAGATCTCTTTGGCTTATAAATTTCAGGTAGTTGTTTGACAGTTGATTGTAGTAGTTGATTTGGGAGGTAGTTGCTGATAGCTGGGCAGGAAAATGGGTTGCATATTATTTTGTGTGCCAGCAGTAGTTGTGGGAATGCGGGTAACTTACAGGTGGACGAAGACTGAACTCTTGAGCTTCACTTGCCCAAAGTTTACCCCACCAAGGATCCAGCTCCTTCAGGGGAAATGACTATTGAAGAGTTCTGCTGGCAGTGATGCCCTTTTAGGGGAAACTTCTCCCTTCTTCAAGTTAGTGCTACCATGGAGTTGGGATAGGTTCATAGGTAGGTACTAGGCTATTGGCCCAAGGGCCTATGTAAGCCTAGCCAACAAGGTTCCCTGACTTACGCCACCCAAGAAAGTTATTTTCCTGTGCCACTGTCGAGCAGAGACACAGATGTGATCCCCGGGGTGTATTTCCTATTTCCCATCCATTCATCAAGATTTTTCTTGAAGAGTGCTAATGAAGAACTTTGCTTGACATAGATGGGTAGCCTGTTCCATAGTATGGGATGTCTCTGGGACAGGAATCTATCCCTCCAGCATGTCCTGTTTATTGTGGTGACAATGTTTACGTCCCTAGAGCGTGTAGCTTGGAGGGATTGGGATTTCTTTAGGTGTAGCATGTCCAACAGCTCTGGGTTTGACATAGCTTTATATGTTAGGCAGAGATCACCTCGGAGTAGGCAATATGCTACAGAGTAAAGCTGGAGTTTTTTGAGGCGGTCAGTGTAGGGCATTTGTTTAAGGCCAGTAATCCTCTTTGTGAGGTACTTCTGTGACCTTTCCAGCTGCCTCAGATGTCTTGTGAGGTACATTCCAAAAGGGGCATTGTACTCTATAATGGGTCTAATGAGTGTCGAGTAGAGGGGAACAATGACCTCTTTTTTCCTGGATGAGAACCCTTTTATGATGAGGTGTGCCATGTAGAAGGACTTCCTGACTACTGTGGCGATGTGACTATCAAAGGAGAGACTACTGTCCACCTGGGTCCCAAGGTCTCTTATCACACATTCGGTGTTAAGTAGATTGCTGCCTATGTGGTAGTTTATGGGTACAGAGTTTTTACCAAAGGGGATGACACTGCACTTTTTGGCATTGAGCTTGAGGCCATGGCTCTGACACCAGGCATCTGTCTCAGCGAGTCCCTTCTGTAGTATGTCCACATCATTTGGGGACTTGACTATGGCTCCTAGTTTGCAGTCATCTGCGAACTTCATTAGTCAGAGGCCTTCTGTGTTAGCCTGTACTTCGGAGAAGTAGATACCAAACAGGAGAGGTCCCAGGATGGAACCCTGTGGTACTCCACTTGTCACTGCTTTGAGGTCAGATTTGGAGTCTGCAACTTTTACAGTGTGGGTTCTGTCAGTCAGCCAGTTGGCAACTCATCTTGTGACGTAGGGATTTATACCTAGCTTAGTGAGTTTAGCTATAATTCCAGAATGGGGGGTGGTGTCAAAAGCCTTGGCGAGGTCAAGATAGGCTGTGTGAATCACTTCACCCTTATCTACGGCTTTGGTGACTGCCTCAAAGAAGTCGATCAGGTTCAGGAGGCATGATCTGCCTTTCACAAACCCGAACTGGGTGGAATCTAGAGTTTGGAAGTTACCAATGTCTTTGTTTATGAGTTCCATGATGATACACTAAACCCACATGTGCGGAGGCCCATAACATTAACCTGCCCAAGCAACAAGGACCTCCGAAGCTGAAATGCAAACAAACACCAGTCACAACCAAAGTGACACATAGCTCACAACAGCAGTGTGCCATCCAACAACAGCCCCTAAGGCAAATCAATGTACCCAACACTTTAGTCATAGGTGACTCTATAGTCAGGCACACTGATGTCTCACTCACCAGGCTGAACAAGGAGAAAATTACAGTCAGCTGCCTGTCAGGTGCCAGGATCTGCTACATAATGCATGCACTCAAGTCACTCCACAACAAGTACAAATACAACTCTGTCATTTTCCATGCTGGAGTGAATGACTTGAGACGTACCTCCCTGGACTACATGAAAAGAGACATGGAAGAGCTCTTGGATCATGTGGCCCAGGCAGGTATGACTCTAGCCTTGAGTAGCATCCTGCCTTCGCCCAGAATGATACCACAGTATAAGGACAAAATGATTAACTTCAACAATTGGCTAAGCTTCTGGTGTCATTCATAGGGGATCCAGTATCTGTCTGCCTGGGAAGATATGATCGACAAACCACGATGCTTTGCCAGAGATGGTCTGCACCTTTCACCCCTGGGATTCAGGTTACTGGCTAAAGTTCTTTCCACCTCTATAGTGCCTTTTTTAGGCAAGGTTCAAAGGACAAAACCACCACCGTAACAGATACAAGCATGCAAAATCTGAAGGTAATGCTACTCAATGCTAGAAGTCTAAACCTCAAAATACACTCTCTCGAGGCACTCCTAAAAATGGAGAACATCGATATCTGTGCAGTAACTGAGATCTGGTTCAACGCTCCAGAGAGCACCCCTGCAATACCAGATTACAACTCTTACCACACTTTTCAGCCACAAAACCAAGACCGAAACACTAAAGGTGGAAGAGTGTCCATATTCACCAAGGATAGTCACACCTCCAGGCTAGTTGTCCAACACAATGCATCTGAAATTCTCCAGATGCGACTAACACTAGGTAAGACTGCAATCCAAATTGTAGCTTGCTACAGATCCCCCACCATGCCCCAAGATTCTCACTACACCTTTCTAAACATACTGGAAAATATTAAGATACAACCAAACACCCTAATACTGGGTGATTTCAACTACCCTGCCATTAACTGGGAAAACTACTCAGGTACCAACTCCTTTTCCCAACGGTTCTTGGAATTCATAAATTCCAATGCCCTGGATCAACTAATCCATTGTCCCACCAGGGGCTCCAATATCCTAGACCTGGTCATTACCAACATGGGAGATGGATGCTCCACACCAGTGGTCACCCCCTTATTGGTCAGGTCTGACCATAAGCAAATCACCCTTGACATCCACATCCCACCCCCACCCCCCAGTAAAGAAACCTCCTTAAAAAACTTCTCCAAAGCCAACTTCATGCTACTGAAGTCAGAAGTGACAAACTTCATGACACCCATGCAGATGGGATCTGAAAATTTGACTGCAGAATCCTACACTAAGGCACTGTATGAGCACATCCACTCCTGCATGAATCATGCCATCCCAAATAGAACCAAGATGCTCTCCTCCAAAAAAGGAAGCCAATCTGGTGGTCCCCTGCTATAAACAAACTATACAACAGAAGGAAGAAACTGTTGCAGAAAAGAGGAAAATCCTAGGATGCAAAAAAAAAAAGCTCCCTCACCAGCCTCAGTAAGAAGCTGATATCCCTCATAAAATCCTCAAAAGCTAGTTACGAAAATAAAATTGCCAAAAATTCCAAAGACAACCACAAGACATTCTATAGTTATGTCAAGAATCTAAATGGCAATGCTCAGATCTGCTCTGAGATTCAACAGAATGGCATTAAATATACTGATCTCAAGGATATTGCCAGTATCCTGGCAGATCGATTTAGTGACAATTCCCCACCCTCTCACCCCCTAAAGGGCCCATCTCAATACCAAAAGATTGCCTAAATTCTGGTAATCACGGCCACACAGGTAGAAACTGCACTCTCCAAAGCTAAGAATACAGCATCCATGGGACCAGATGACATCCCAGGCTGTGTACTACATGAACTACAAAATGAACTGGCACCTCACCCAAGTGTCATGTTTAAACATAGCCTCACCTCAGGCTTCGTGCCCACTGAGTGGAGCACAGCTACAGTTATCACACTCCACCTTGGATCCCAGGAACTACCGTCCCATCAGTCTGATGAGCCTGATCTGCAAGGGCATGGAACGCATTATCATGGAACTTATAAACAAAGACATTGGCAACCTTCAAACACTGGACCCCACCCAGTTTGGGTTTGTGAAGGGCCGATCTTATCTCCTAAACCTGATTGACTTCTTCGAATCAGTCTCCAGAGCTGTGGAAAAGGGTAAGGCAGTCCACACAGCCTATCTGGACCTCACCAAGGCCTTCGACACTATCTCCCATTCTGGAATCATAGATAAACTTACTAAGCTGGGCATAAATCCCTATGTCACTCGATGGGGTGCCAACTGGCTTACTGACAGAACCCAGACTGTAAAAGTAGCCGACTCCAAATCCAGCTCCAGACAAGTGACAAGTGGAGTACCTCAGGGTTCATTTCTGGGACCACTCTTGTTTGGCATCTACTTCTCTGAAGTACAGGCCAACACTAAGGGACTCGGGCTAACAAAGTTTACAGATGACTGCAAATTGGGAGCCATTATTGAATCCCCAAATGATGTAGATATTCTACAAAAGGGCCTTACAGAAACAGATGCCTGGTGCCAGAGTCATGGGCTCAAGCTTAATGCCAAGAAATGTATAGTTATCCCCTTTGTAAAAAAAATGTACCCATGAATTGCCACATAGGTGGCAGTACACTAAACATTGAAAGTGTGATGAGGACTTAGGGACACAAGTGGACTGTGGTCTCACTTTCGATAACCACATCGCCACAACAGTCAGGAAATCCTTCTATGTGGCACTCCTCATCACTAAGGGCTTTTCATCCAGAACAAAGGAGGTCATTGTCCCACTGTACTCATCCCTCATTAGACCCATTATAGAGTATAATGCCCCGTTTGGTATGTACCTCACAAGACATCTGCAACAGCAGGAAAGGCCACAGAAATACCTCACTAAAAGAATCACAGGCCTAAAGCAGATGCCATATGCTGACCGTCTAAAAAAACTCCAGCTATACTCTGTGGCATATCGTCTACTCAGAGGCGATCTCTGCTTAACATACAGGGCCATGTCAAACCCTGAGCTGTTGGACATGCTCCACTTAAAGAAATCCCAATCCCTCAGAGCCACATGCTCCAGGGATCTAAACCTTGTCATCACAATGAACAAAACATGCTGGAGGGTTAGGTTCCTGACCCAGAGACTCCCCATACTCTGGAATAGACTGCCCATACATGTCAAGCAGAGTGTCTCCTTGGCCCTCTTCAAAAGGAACCTTGATGATTGGATGGAAGATAGGAAATTCACCCCGGGGATCATGTCAGTCACCCTGCTAGACAGGGGTCCAGAGAAGTAAATATTGTGGGAAGAAATACCCAGGGAATTGTTATGGCTAGGCTTGTATAGGTCCCAGGGCCAATAGCCTAGTACCAACCTATGAACCTATGAACCTATACATTCCATGGCCTTGCAGACCAGGCTCATCAGGCTAATAAGTCGATAGTTCCCGAGATCAGTGTTGGCTCCCCCTTTGTGGAGTGTGATAACTGTTGCTGTGCACCATTCAGTGGGCACAAAGCATGATGTGAGGCTATTATTGAACATGGTGCTTAAGTGGGGAGCCAGTTCGTGTAAAACACAGCCTGGGATGTTGTCAGTTCCCATGGATGCTGTGTTTTTGGCTTTAGAGAGTGCAGCTTTTACCTGTGTAGTTGTGATTACAGGATCTCTGCATTCTTCCTGTATAGATATGGGCCCTTTAGGGGGTGAGGGGGGTGTAAAGTTAGCACTGAACCTATCTGCCAGGATGTTGGCAATATCAGTTGGTTCTGTGATTTTCGTGCCATTGTGCTGTAACTCAGAGCAGATCTGGGTGTTGCCATTGAGATTCTTGACATAGCTATAGAATGCTTTGTGGTTGTCCTTAGAATCAGTGGTGATTTTGTTTTCGTAGCTAGCTTTGGAGGATTTTATAAGGGATCTCAGCTTCTTACTGAGGCTGACCAGGGAGCTCCTCCACTCATGGGATTTTACTCTCTTTTGCAACAGTTTCTTCCTTCTGTTGTACAGTTTGTTTATGGCAGGGGACCACCAGATTGGCTTCCTTTTTTTGAAGGATAGCGTCTTGGTTCTGTTTGGGATAGCACGATCCATGCACTCGTGTAAGTGCTTATAGAGTGCATTTGTGTAGGAATCGGGATTCAGCAGTTGTAACTGCATTGTCCATCTGCATGGGTGTCATGAAGTTCACCACTTCTGTTTTAAGAAGCATGAAGTTGGCTTTAGAGAAAATTTTTACTGTGGTTTCCTTAATGGGGGGTGGGGGCAGGATGTGGATATCAAGGGTGATTAGCTTATGGTCGGATTGGACCAACGAGGAGTTGACTTCAGGTGTGGAACACCGGTCACTCATGTTGGTAATGAATAGGTCTAGGATATTGTTGCCCCTGGTGGGGGTGTGGATAAGTTGATCCAGGGCACTGGAGTTTATGAATTCCAGAAAGCGTTGAGCTAAGGAGTTGGTACACGAGTAGTTTTCCCAGTTAATGGTGGGGTAGTTGAAGTCGCCCATTATTAGGGTGTTTGGTTGAACCCTAATATTTTCCAGTACATCAAGAAAAGAGAAGTGGGAATCCTGGGGCATGGTGGGGGATCTGTAGCAAGCTACAATTTGGATTGCAGTTTTGCCCAGAGTTAGTTGCACTTGGATAACCTCAGATGCATTATGCTGAGCAACTAGCCTGGAGGTGTGGATATCCTTAATGAATATGGACACACCTCCGCCTTTGGTGTTTTGGTCCAGGTTACATGGCCGAAAAGTGTGGTATGAGTTATAGCCTGGTAGTGCAGGGGTGCTCTCTGGAGCCTTGAACCAGGTCTTAGTCATAGCCTGGTAGTGCAGGGGTGCTCTCTGGAGCCTTGAACCAGGTCTCAGTCACTGCACAGATATCGATGTTCTCCATTTTAAGGCATGCCTCAAGTGAGTGCATTTTGAGATTTAGACTTCTAGCATTGAGTAGCATTACCCTCAGTTTTTGCTTGCTTGTTCCTGTTATGGTGGTGAATTTGTTATTTGAACCTTGCCTAAAAAAGGCACTATAGAGGCAGCAAGAGCCTTAGCTAGTATCCGGAATGCCAGGGGCGACAGGTGCAGGCCATCTGTGGTGTAAAAATTTGGGGTTTGTGGGAGCAAGCCTTGCACATCATGCTGTGCATGGGAGCTTGTTGTTCTAGTTAGATTTGTAAGAGATTTCTTAGCTGTATAAAGCATACCTAGTTTTTGGTGATTTTTTTTTTATACAGTTTTGTATGTGGAGATCAAACTTTTACATGATCATCTTTTGTTACACCTGGGAGTTTAATATGAGAAACAACTTCAGTATTGGATTGTTTAGAGAGGAGATTTTGAATTTTTTTTCAGGGTATGAGATTTGGGGAAAAAATAAAAGTAGCTTTCTAGAGAATTCAGCAAAAGTTGGTTGTCAAAGAGACAGTTTTCCAATAAGATAAAGGCATTTTGGGTGATGGTCTGTATCTGGGGTAAGCTATCAGATGAGCAGATTAGAGCAAAATTATCAGCATTTTGTATAAGTGATGCTTGTTGAGAAGATGTTTGAAGACTGTTTATGAAAATGTTAAAAGGGAAAGTACCAAGGATGGTGCCTTATGGGACACCATATTTACTGTAGTCACTGAGGCCTCTTTTACTGACTGATTTCTGTGTAACAAGTAGCTAAAAAAAACATTTAACCGTAGTGACAGAGAGGCCCAGGACAGACATCTTTAAAAGGGGCTTGTGTTGGAAGACTCTATCAAAAGCTATGGATAAGTATAAAAGGTGAGATGAGAGAGGTTTTTCATTATCTCTGGATTTACTAATGGGGCCTACAAAGGATACTAGAGTAGTCATTGTAATATGAACTGGTCAAATACTATGCTTTGTAAAGGTAAGCAGCTTTGTTTTCTTGGCAAAGATGATGGGAAAGTTGTTTATGTATACGTTTTTCCAATATGTTGGACAGAGGAACAGAACTGCAGTGGTTCTAAAACTGGTGACTGCACTGGAGTTTCCAGCCTTATGACAGGGAATTATATGGAATTTCTGCCAGAAGGAGGGAACATATAATGCCCGTATGATCTATTTATAAAAATCCACACAGAGAAAGCAAAAGAGTAAGCAGGAAGATTATCTGCAGAGAGTGAGCATGCCTTAAGTCCGTATAGTAAATGTCTAATATACGAAGTAGCGACTGCTTTTTGTGTGAGGAGATGGTCTGATGAGGAAGGAAGTACTGATTCTGAGGATACTTGAGAAGAGTTTGAGGTAAGTAGGAGATTAATTTAATAGCTACTTCTAAGGGAGAAAGATTAGGGCATGGATTTAGGGGCACTTTTAGTACCAGGGTGAAAGATTTATTTATTTATTTTTTTTAATGGAGGATCAGAATGTTCTAGGACTATGTCTTTGATTGTTCTGAGGATCGTAGTAGTATATTGTATCGTATCATTATAGAGTTGTCTTATTGTGTGGTTGCTGCCCTCTGGGTAGTGTTGTAGGTTTTGAGAAGATTTGTATTTTTCTATTCTTTCCATGTCATATTTCTGCTGTTAAGCAGACTTGTACTGTTACTGGAGACCAGGGTGCAAGTTTGGACTTTACTAACTTCCCTCTTAAGAGAGCAAAGTTGTTTAGGGTATGAAAAATATGGTATTGAATGTATGCATGACATTGTCTAGTGGATAGGGTTTTGAGAGTGGACCAATTAAAGGATTTTACTGTGTCAGTGAATGCATTGCTGTAAAACTGTGAAAAGGTAAGGGTCTCCCAATATAGCTGTTGCTTGGAACGATGGAAGATAAGTCTTTGGGTATATGTAGGGTGATGTTCACTGAGGGAGTCTGGGAGGATATCTAATGAAGTGTATTTGCAAGGATCAGACACCAGGATTCACTCTAAAGTGGAGCTGCTATTTTTGGCCTTGTGGTAGCCAATGTGGGAAGCAGTAAGTTGTGTGAAGCCATGTGAGTTAATGTTAGTAGTGGGATAGTTTGATGTAAAGTTTTGTCAATCAATATTGACATTTCCAAGAATAATAGTTTTATTATGAATAATATTAGAAACCCAGTGTAGGATATTTTCCAGAATTAATATATTATTACTTAGGGGAATATCGATAACAATTATGCAGAGACCTTTTTTGGTTATTTAGCTTCAGAAAGGATGTAAGTGCTTCCACTTCTGAAAACATGCTGAATATTTTCATCTCAAGCTCACCAAACAAAGGCGCTGTGAGCAGCAGCACAGACTCTATATAGTGTCCTATGGGTGAAGAATTGTATAAACCAAGCACTTTGGGCATCTAATGTGATGCACAGTATCCTCTTGATAGGAAAGCACCGATCACAAACTGAATGCCATTGCAGGGCTAGCCACTAGATGCTGTAAAATATGGCTGTAGGTGATTCGGTCTAATTGACTAATGTCACCAAATGGACATGGGTATTTGCTGAAGATAAGTGGGTTGAGGATCTGGCCTATGACAGGGACCCATGCTGATGGTAGGAGGGGTGTATGTGCCCTTGTTGGCAAGTGTGTGCCTGCCTAAAGCTCAGCAGCCTTGGGTCTATAAGCTACTGGCCTGCAGGTGTGCAGTTGCCCAGCTTGGTTACCTGGAATAGCTCTGTTGAGCAAAAGCTGGAGGTAAAACCATCAACATGCTAAACACAAACTTAGAATTCCTACACTCAGTGTAGGTTCACTGATGGGGTGCAGCTTGGAATTGGGTGACATGATGGTAAGGAAGAGGCTGAACATCCTATGTGTCCAGGAGATAAGACGGAAGGGCAGTGCAGCAAAGCCATTTGGCCTGGGATCCAGAGTCTACTACTCAGGAGGAGGACAGGCTAGAACTGGTGTGGAAATTGTGGTGAGGGAGAGGCTTGAGAAGACAGTGAAGGAAGTCATTAGAATTAGTGACAGACTCATGGCAATCAGACTCCAGCCTAATGATAGGGCAGTAAATCTTAGCCTGTGCCATACAGTAGGGTAGTTATAGTGAGGAAAAGAGTGCATTCAGGCAGCAGTTGCAGGACATACTAAATAAAACAGGCCAACATGAATTAGTGTTAATAATGGGAGACTTGAATGCACATTTCGGGACATATGGAAGAGGATATGAGGACTGCCTTGATACACATAGGTGGGGCAACAGGAATAAAGAATTGGAAACCAATCTAGACTTCTGTCTAGCAAATATCTTTATAGTAGTCAATGCATTGTTTAAAAAGAGAGACAGTCACAACATAACATACAAGAGTGACCATCATGCAACTGAGGTAGATTTCCTCCTAGTAAGGAAAGGGAAGTTGGTTAGAATCAGTGATTGCAAAGTCAACCCCATTGAAATTGTCAGTTCACAGCATAAGCCACTGGTTAACACAATCAGCTGCAAGCAATCAGCTGCAAGCATTGGTTAGAGAAGGCTCTATGGTCAACAGAGATCAGACTGAAGACATGCAAAGTTGACTGTAGAGAAAGCACATCAGTTCAAGGAATTACTCAGAGTTTTAGCACCTCAAGAAGAAGATGAAGTACATGCAGTTGAAGAAGTATGGCAACATCTCATAAGAGCATGTGTGAGGACTACAGAACAGATATACTGTTGAGCCAGGTATGGAAATAAGGTACATAAGGAAAGCTGGTAGTGGAATGCAGAAGTCCAGAAAGTCATGAAAAGAAAGAAGGACTGCAGGAAAAAGTGGGAGATAGAAAAGATGAACCAGGTTAGGAAGGAATACTGGTTGGCTAACAAAAGATGCTAAGAAAGGAGTTGCAATAGCAAAGAACAAGGCATCAGAGGTGCCCTACCATCTTCTGGAAAGTAAGTTAGTGGATAGCACAAAAAAACTATATCAGGTTGCAAGGGAAAGACAGAAAGATAAAGAAGATAGGCACCCTTCATGAGGGATGCCAGTAACAACCTGCTCACCACTACACAGGACATTAAAGGCAGATAGAAGGAGTATTTCCAGCAGCTTCTGAATGAAGAAAACTCCACAAAAGTTGTACTGCCCCAAACACAGTCTATGGTGAGAAAAAAGTAGGAGCCCACCATAGAGGAAGTAAGAACAGCACTAAGGAAAACAAAGTCAGGGAAAGCAGCTGGCTCAGATGAGGTCAAAGCAGATACGATAAAGATGCTAGTGAGATAGGGGAGAAATGGCTTCTGAGGTTACTCATGGCAGTGCGGAGAAAAATGTGTATCCCAGATGACTGGAGAATAAGCATACTTGTGCCAGTATTCAATCACAAAGAGGTCATTCACAACTATGGACAGTACAGAGTTATCAAAATCCTGTCACATTGCATGAAACCTCTGGAGAGAGTTACTGATAAACGAATACACAGAGATGTAGAAAGTAACATGGGAGATTAGCAGTTTGGATTCAGATCAGTGTACAATACAACTGATTTGCTGTTTGCAGTAAGACAGATAGTTGAGAAGAAGCCAGAGATGAAGAAAGAGTCCAACTGGGCATTTCTATACTTGGAGAAAGCATATGACAATGTTTCAAGAAAGCTGATGTGAGCATTCTGTAGGGGTTTGAAGTCCCAGAAACATTGGTAGAATGTACAAGGCCCCAATGACTCAAGTGTGAACAGTGTTCGGTCTTGTTCCCAGTGGGATTGGGTGTGCACCAGGTTTCAGCTCTGAACCCACTGCTGTTTATACTAGTGATGGACTACATTGGCAGGCAGGTTTGGAGGGGACAGATCAAAAAAGTTGCTGTATGCAGACAATATAGCATTACAAACAAACTCAGCAATAATTTCAGCAAAGGACAGGGAATGGAATAGAAAGCTAAAAGCACATAGGATGAAACTGAGTACAGATAAGGCAGTTTTAATGGCAACAAATGGTGGAGTTCAGAAGACGCTGATAACTGAGATAGAAGGGAAACTAGTGGAACAGATTAACCACTTCAGGTATCTGGAAGAGGTTGTTTAGGAGAAGGGAAGGCTGAATGAGGAGGTCAAACCTAGAATCAGATGGGCTGCAGCCAACTGGCGCAGAGAGTCATGTGTAGTATATGACAGAAAAATGCTAAAGAAGCTGATGGAGAGGAAGTGCCTGAGATGGGTGGTAGGATGCACACTGCAGGATACATGAAGAAATGACATAAGAGCAGAAACCAAAGTAGCTCCACTTATAGAAAGGTCAAAGAGAACAGATTACTGTGGCTGGAGCACAAGTGCAGAAAAGGAGAAGATAATCTGGTGAAGATGGTATCAGATAGACAGGAAAAAGGCAAGAGGAAACAAGGTGTCCAGCAAAGAGGTAGCTGGATTGAGTGAGAGAAGACCTGCGCCAGTCAGACATGAGTGTTGAAGAAGACAAGAGAGTGGCACTGAATAAGGAGAGATGGTAACAGTTGACATGACCATCCCAAATCCATACAGAAAATGGGAAAAGGGGGATTAATTGATAATGAGATATAAGTACCTCTGCAGTGTTGAATTTCAGTGGGATTTTAGTAGTGAGAGAGAGAGAGAGAGTACCCCAGAAATGGGATCGAGGATAGCCACACCATCTGCTTGTTTATGTGCTCTGTCAGATTGAATGATAGCATAGCTTAGGGGAAGGAGTTCTGAGTCTTTTATCTGAGATTTCAGCCATATTTCATTGCCTGTGACAATATCTGCTGAGTATTATGAGATCCAGGAATAGAGTTCAGTGACTTCATTTAGTATGCAGTGTATGTTTATGGAAATACTATTTAATTTTTTATGAGAAAGTGAAGTACACATTGGAGACTGGGGGTGGAAGGAATGGGTGAGGATATAGGACCAAGATTAGGGTGGTTATCAGCACATTGTATGATGCTTTTACAGTATAGGTGGGCCTGTGAAAGCTTTAGTAAGGAGATTTTTAATCTCTATTTACTTTTGCTTTGGTAAAAGTATGAGGTGCATATTTTATTTTATGTTTGTAAAAAAATGAGGAGAAACATTAAATAAATATGGAACAGTTTGCAGTAGGAAAGGTTGGAGAGTGTGGTATGTAGAATACCTTAGAGTGGGGAACAGTGTTTTAGGGTGATAGATACTGGCAGTTTGTGAGGTTTCATAGTAGGATGAGTAATGAGGTGATCATGCATAGTTAGAACATTTTTTGCTGAGCACGGAATCATTTGCAAGCTTAAGGCGAGGTGATGATGGAGAGAGCAGTGTGGGACAAAGTGAGTAAGTAAGCTGCACATATTTCAGACTAACGTAAGGTTTAGGTGAAGGAAGGGGATCTGTGTTTTGGGTAGATAGTATGGGGGAAATGAAGAGTGAAGGATCTGTAGGGGAGATGGAATAAAATGTGCTGCAGAGAGATTTATTAATACAGCCTGGAGTGCAGCTCCAGAGAGGAGTTATTACGTGTGCAAGATATGAGAGAGGTGGAGGTATGTAGGGAGATAAAAAAAATACAGTAAGTAATAAAGTATTGAGAGGTATGTGGAAGAAGGTTAATTGGCAGTAAAGCTGGAAAGAGAGAAAGGAGACCAACCAGACAATCTTTAAATCTATCCTGTTGCTTTAGAGGGAAAAAGGTGTGATGAAAAACAAAGAGAGTGGATAGTAGGGAGCTAGGAGAAAAGGAAGGAGCAGCAGAACTAATATTTAGGGTAAAAGGGGAAATAGTGTAGCCTATCTGCCACGTAGGGTGTAAGTCGGAAAAAGGCTACAGTGGCCTAACTGCCACTTAAGCTGCGAGGAAGAAATAGGGACAAGGGGATTTATAGTAACGTTGGGTGTGGAGCTGAGCTGCAGATAGTATAAAGAAAGGGTTGTCTGTTACCTGTTACATTTCAGTGAGTGGAAATTCATTCATTCACTGATTACCCACTTAGGACAATACAGAGTCACAGGGGATAGAAATTCATCCTGAATAAGGCACTGACAGATCACAGGATGTACGCACTCAACTCACTCAGCAAGCTGACCTATTGACAACTTAGAGAATTTCCAGTTCACCTGCTGCATGGATGTGATCCATGTATAATCTGGAGAATTTGTGCTCCATTATGCAACTATACAAAGTATTTCTTTGCATTTACTGTTGACGTGCTAGTAAGTCTACAGTGAGGTTAGAAGTGAAGCAGACAGAATTCAGAAGGATATAAACCTATTGTGCTGGTGCCTGACTTGTTTCTTCATTTGGGGTTGTAAGAGTCAGACCTGTATGAGTTAAGATGCAGACCATTTTTCCCTGTAGCCTTGTACAGTTGAATGTGCCAGAAATGCAGAAGATTAGTTTATAGAACTAGGGCATTAACATGATGGAAATTGCCTCAGTCCACAAAGCAGTTCAAACATCCACTGTCCAGCTGACACTAGGGCTAGGGACTAAAATCTACATCAACAAATAAATAAATCTAGGAAGAGGGATAGGTTTGTCACACAGTGCCTACCCCTTCTCTGAAACAATCTCCCTCTCCAAATTAAGCAGTGTGACACACTTCCTGCTTTTAAGAAAGAGATAGGCAACTGGATTAGTGTTCACAAATTTACCCCTCCTACGACTGGCCTGACCCTCCTTTAAAAGACAGGCAATATTTAAGGGTGGGTATTGGTAAGGCAAAAATGGCCTTGCTGCTTAGTTGCCTTGTAACTCCTTTGATCATATATATAGACTTGATCTTTATAGTCGACACAATGATAAATATGCAGAAATAAGAAAAGTTCAGCAGTTATGAGGAACAATGTTCCAGGATGGCTGTGTTATTTCAAAAAGTGATATATTATTAGTACCTCATAGTTACAGGAGAGATAGAATCAGTGATAGATATAAGAATTACAACCATGATATATAGAGTGATTGTTGTTTATGTTTCCACCAGAATAAAAGAAAGACAAATAATGTTTGATGAGATTAATCCTGATGTAAGTGTGAACATGAATGCAACCATGGTAGGTCCATAGGTTCATAGATTAGTACTAAGCTTACTGTCCTTGCGAGCCATTTTTAAGCCTAGCCAATTATCCCTTGTGAGACTCAAACTTTGCACCTTGTGTTTGTAAGGCAAACACCTTAACCATTAGGCCACCCTCCCAACCCTAGTGTTTTTTTTTTAACTGTAAGTTGAAAGGGAAAAAATAAAAATACAGCAAATGCGAAATGTAAAGGAATAATACAATGGGGAAGGTTAAGACTGGCTGTTGTTTTTGAAAGAGCTTGCAGGGACATCAGGGGAAAAAAAAGATAAATAAAATAGATTATATCAAGATGTTAGAACATTTAATAGAAAAGCACTGTGAAAGTGTAATAATATGATTTTGTTACCACTTGGGTATACTGGTAAGCGTGAGGAAGAAATAAAGGTAGAAGAGGTCCATGGAAATCGATAGCAAAGTATACTGATAATATTTTGAAGGAGATGAGATGCAATTTGTGGTAAGAACATCTGATCATGAGGCCTTTTTATTCATGGAGCACAAGGTGGGTAGCATTTAAATAGCAATTTAAATAGATTATATGTTACTATTGCGAGAAGTTTTAAAACAAAAAAATTAATAATATAAATTGTCAGTGAAAAAGTATGAAACTAGGTTTGAAACTTTTGACATAAAAATGTTTAACTAAAAATACAGATACATGAAAGAAATAATACAGAAAAATTATTGCATAAGCAAATATGTTCAGTTAAAGACAGAAAAATATGAAGTCTTATTATTACTGACCAAACGTGTTAATGAAAAAAGATAAGAGGAATAAAAAAATCAAAATGGAAAAGGGTATTTAAGCAGAAAGATATAACGGAGAAAGCAGCAGCATATACGAGTAGGTTATATGGTAGTGAAGATGAGCTGAAATTACCAAGAGGTTGATAGTTTAGTCATCAAAAATATAATCAAACACAATTGGAGAATTATTAGTGGTCATAAAGAAATAGGACCGGTGTTGGGTAATACCCCACTATTCATGAATACTAAAGTTTGTAGTATGAAACAACTTTTAGATAGAAGTAAAAGTGTAGGGGCTAATAATATTAGTATCAGCAATATTACTACCAGTAAGATCAAAGGTACCTACAAATGCAATAGTTGTACCAGTTGTAGATATAGTTTTGAAAGCTCCTTTATAGTGTTATCTCACTTACATTTTACCATTTATTTCAAATTAGGTATGGATGTGGTTCTATAGGTGTTATCTATCTTGCCCTGTGCTCTTCCTATGAATCGTTTTATGTAGGTATGACTACTAGATGGTTGAGGGATAGAATACAAGAACATTTGAGGGCTATAAAAAGAAAGGACGAAAATAACGCCCTGTTTAAACATTCAAAGATATGTATTAATTTCAATAAGTTTCTTTTTACAGTGCTTGAACAGGTTATTTTAGATAAAAGAGGGGGTAGTTTTAAAAAACGGTTAGATACTAGAGAAGTGAGTTGGCACATTAAGCTTGGGGCTGATGCTTCTTCTGGCTTAAATGAGCATATTAATATTAAATGTTTTTTTAGAAAATAGGAAATCAAAAGCCTTTTAATGTTTTTTGGATAGTATGTCTTTGAATATTTTTATCTGTTAATCGATCACGTTTGTTGAACTAACAGTATTTATATGTTATTGTGAGTGTGTTCTCATTTTTCTGATGAAGTTGTAACGAAAGCGGAGATTCAATTATTTTACTCTAAAGCTATTGTTCGTCAGTGCTTTCTAGTGAATGTTATTTAGTTTTGAGTTTGTTTCACTAGGCCCTCATGGTGGATTGTTTTTTTAGTTAACAAGAGGTATGAATGAAATGCTAAAAGATATATCACATTAGTAGAATCAAATATGGTATTAGCAATATTAACAATAGAAAATGAGCACTCTTTGCTGGGGAACGAAAGTATAGGTTTTGGGTGTTGTAAAACCATGTCACAGGAAGAAAGAATAATATTTTTAAGTATTTTAAAAGAATAGAAGAATAAACGTATAAAGGAGAAAACAGTTTCAGAGGGAATGTAATGTTGTTAAGACAAAGGTGGTCAGTGAGGAATTAAAAAAAATGTTACATTAAATGATACAAATTATAAGTTAATTATGACATTTGTAACATGATATATCAAATGCATTTGTTAATGTAAACTATTTACAACTATGGTATATATTAGGTATGGGATGTTGGAAAATATGATAAACTTAAGTCAGCTTACGATGTGGGGATAATGAAAGTGTTGGTAAATGGTTGGGTAAGTTGGAAAATAAGTATAAGACAGTTAAATCCAATGAATGTCATTTTAATTAATTTATTTATTTATTAGCCTTTGATTACCAGGAAAGTCTGACTGGGCAAAGCCCCTTTTTACTGGAAGCCTAGGAAGAAAAGCTCCACGTGGTATACTTTTTCACAGACAATTAGTATGAGCTAACAATTAAGTGTGCTACATAACACTGATATATATATATATATATATATATATATATATATATATATATATATATATATATATCTGTGTGTGTGTATATATAGGCTCCCTATTACGCTGTCGCAGACGCAGGTTGTCGAATGCGTCTTTGTTGAACTGAAAAGTGAGAAAAGGCAAAATAACAAAGCGGCTTTTCTGCGAATTCTTTCCCTGGGAAAGAATTTGTTTGGCCGCTTTCACTTCTTTGCCTTTTCCGCATTGTAGTGCGATTTTGGAGTTGGTATATTTAAGTATGAGGGGCTTTGCCCCCCACATTATGTAATGTTTTACAGTTTTTTTTTGTTTGTTTTGGAACAGCGATTTTTTTTCCCTTGGGAAAAAATCACTGTTCTCAAGTTTTGACGTTGTAAGCTTTTGCTTACATGGGGTCGATTATGTGTCGTTCGTTCTTCTGAGCGTGCGATATCATAATATAGCCCCATATATATATATATATATATATATATATATATATATATATATGAGAGAGAGAGATTAAGATATAGATACAAATTTAACAGATGATCACCATGTTAAGTGCACTAAATAATATTTACACAGCATGACAAAGTCACAAGTATCTTAAGAATATTCCTCATTATTTTACAGTTTATGTATAAAGCAACACTGAATGTTTAGTAACAGACTGTGGGTGAAGCATATACATATTTTATTGAGCCAGTTTTTCACCTGAGATATGTAAGCAGGGGTAGCCACCACAGATCCTGGGAACTATCGCCCTATTAGCCTGATGAGCCTGGTCTGCAAGGCCATGGAACGTATCATCATGGAACTCATAAACAAAGACATTGGTAACCTCCAAACTCTGGACCCCACCCAGTTCGGGTTTGTGAAAGCAGATCATGCCTTCTGAAACTGATTGACGTCTTTGAGGAAGTCACCAAAGCCATAGACGAGGTTAAGGTGGTTCACAGAGCCTATCTTGACCTCGCCAAGGCTTTCGACACCATTCTGGAATTATAGCTAAACTCACTAAATGTCACAAGATGGGTTGCCAACTGGCTCACTGACAAAATCCACACTATAAAAGTTGCAGACTCCAAATCTGACTTCAAACCAGTGACAAGTGGAGTACTACAGGGTTCTGTCCTGGGACCTCTCCTGTTTGGTATCTACTTCTCTGAAGTACAGGCTAACACAGAAGGCCTCTGGCTAATGAAGTTTGCAGATGACTGCAAACTAGGAGCCATAGTCGAGTCCCCAAATGATGTGGACATCCTACAGAAGGGCCTCACTGAGACAGATGCCTGGTGCCAGAGGCATGGCCTCAAGCTCAATGCCAAAAAGTGCATTGTCATCCCCTTTGGTAAAAACTCTGTACCCATGAACTACCACATAAATGGCAGTCTACTTAATGCTGAATGTGTGATAAGAGACCTTGGGACCCAGGTGGACAGTAGTCTCTCCTTTGATAATCATATCTCCTCAGTAGTCAGAAAATCTTTCTATGTGGCACACCTCATCACCAAAGGGTTCTCATCCAGGAAAAAAGAGGTCATTGTTCCCCCCTACTCGGCACTCATTAGACCCATTACAGAGTACAATGCCCCTTTTGGAATGTACCTCACAAGACATCTGCAGCAGCTGGAAAGGCCACAGAAGTACCTCACAAAGAGGATTATTGGCCTCAAACAGATGCTCTACACTGACCATCTCAAAAAACTCCAGCTTTACTTTGTAGCATATCACCTACTTCAAGGAGATCTCTGCCTAACATATAAAGCTATGTTAAACCCAAAGCTGTTGGACATGCTACACCTAAAGAAATCCTAATCCCTTTGAGCTACACACTCCAGGGACCTAAACCTTGTCACCACAATAAACAGGACATGCTGGAGGGATAGATTCTTGTCCCAGAGACTTCCTGTACTCTGGAACAAGCTACCCATCTATGTCAAGCAAAGTTCCTCATTAGCACTCTTCAAGAAAAATCTTGATGAGTGGATGGGAAATAGGAAATACACCCCGGGGATCACTTCTGTGGCTCTGCTCGACAGGGGCACAGGAAATTAACTTTCTTGGGTGGCGTAAGCCAGGGAACCTTGTTGGCTAGGCTTATTAGGCCCTTGGGCTGATAGCCTAGTACCTACCTATGAACCTATGATGCATAAGTGATTTGACTGCATAAGGACTGGTATAAGAACAGGACTGTTTTGTCAACAGGTATGATTTTATTCGATTTTAAAGCGTATATGGAAAATGATTAGAATAAGAAGGGTGCTTACTCATTTGATGTGTTAAAAATGCATGACCACTTTGTTAGCAGATATGCTCTCAATGTGGCTTTAAATAGTAGATGAGATATTTCTGATGTTTATTGGGAGAGGATTCCACAGTTTAGCAACATATACAGAGTACAGGCAATCATTATGATGTTTACATTTTTTGAGTAAGCACTCAGTGTTGGGTCCAGTGCTGATGCTAGAACATGTGAATGGGCTTTACAGGATATTGTGAGAAGTCTTAAGCTGAGTGTAGGCTGACAGATTAGATAATTCAAGATAGTCAAGGGACTTAGGTGCAAGGCAGTAATTTATTCAGTTAATGTGGCAATTTGCCTGCTTTGAAATCTTTTTATATGATTACTCCCGTTTGGCTAGCTGAGAGGACAGTGCTAACTTTACACCCCTCTCACCCTCCAAAGGGCCCATCTTAATACTGGAAGAATGCAAAGCCCCTGTAATCACGGATGAATAAGTAAAGACCGCACTCTCCAAAGCCAAAAACACAGCATTCATAGGACCAGGCAACATCCCAGGCTGCGTACTGCATGAACTTCAGAATGAACTGGCACCCCACCTAAGTACCATGTTCAATCATAGCCTCACCTCAGGCTATGTGCCTACTGAATGGCTCACGGTGACAGTTATCCCACTATACAAAGGGGGTGCCACTACAGATCCCGGAAACTACCGCCCCATTAGCCTGATGAGCCTGGTCTGCAAGGCCATGGAACGTATAATTATGGAGCTTATAAACAAAGACATAGGTAACCTCCAAACCCTGGACCTCACTCAGTTTGGGGTTGTAAAAGGTAGATCATGTCTACTAAACCTGATTGACTTTTTTGAAGCAGTCAGTAGAGCCGTAGACGAGGCAAGGTAGTGCACACAGTCTATCTTGACCTCACCAAGGCTGTCAATACCATCCCCCACTCTGGAATTATAGATAAACTCACTAACCTGGGCTTAAATCCCTATGTCACAAGATGGGTGGCAAACTGGCTCACTGAGAGAACCTACACAGTAAAAGTAGCCAACTCCAAATATGACTTCAGACCAGTGACGAGTGGAGTACCACAGGGTTCGGACCTGGGTCCTCTCCTGTTCGCCATCTTCTTTTCTGAAGTGCAGGCCAACACAGAAGGTCTTTGGCTAACAAAGTTCACAGATGACTGCAAACTGGGAGCCATAATAGAATCACCTAATGATGTAGACATTCTACAAACGGGCCTCACAGAGAGAGACGCTTGGTGTCAAAGTCATGGCCTCAAGCTGAATGCCAAGAAGTGCATTGTCATCCCCTTTGGGAAAAAAACTTGGTATCCATGAACTATCACATAGGCAGTAGCTCACTAAACACTGAAAGTGTGATAAGAGACCTCGGGACACAGGTGGACAGTAGTCTCTCCTTTGATAACCACATCGCCACAGTAGTCAGGAAATCCTTCTATGTGGCACACCTCATCACAAAAGGGTTCTCCTCTAGAAAAAAGGAGGTCATTGTTCCTCTCTACTCATCCCTCATCAGTTCCATTATAGAGTACAATGCCCAGTTTGGCATGTATCTCACAAGACACCTACAACTATTGGAAAGGCCACAGAAATACCTCACTAAGAGGATTACCAGCCTCAAACAGATGCTATAAGCAGACCGTCTCAAAAAACTCCAGCTCTACTCCATCACATATCGCCTACTCAGAGGCGATCTCTGCCTAACATACAAAGCTATGTCAAACCCAGAGCTGTTGGACATGCTAGACTTAAAGAAATCCCAATCTCTCTGAACCACATGCTCCAGGGATCTAAACCTTGTTACCACAATAAACAGAACATGCTAAAGGGATAGATTTCTGTCCCAGAGGCTTTCCATACTCTGGAAAAAACTACCCATTCATGTCAAGCAAAGCTTCTCATTGACCCTCTTTAAGAAAAACCTTGACGACTGGATGGGAAATAGAAAATTCATCCCGGGGTTCACTTTTGCAGCACTGCTCGAAAGGAGCACAGGAAAATAATTTTCTTGGGTGGTGAAAACCAGGGAACCTTTTTAGATAGGCTTATATAGGCCCCAAGGCCGATAGCCTAGTATCTACCTATGAACCTGTGAACCTATGCAGCATACAGGAGACTAGGGAAGAGATAGTTGTTAAGACTCCCTATTGAAATGTCAGCACTCAAAATGCCGAGTGCAGACAAGGAGAAAAAAAAGATTGAAAACCCCTGAGAAGAGCGAGTCACAAACTTTGCTCTTCTCTTTTAAACTCAGTCTAACAGGTCCAAATATTTGAAATGGGTACGAGGTTTCAACTATGGTCTGATGTGCATGGGCTGATAGAAAAGGAAGAGAAGTCCTAGTTTATGTTTTTGTTTAATAACATATTTGATATGTTGATTAAATACTAGTCTGTGGTCATTTATTATACCCAGTAGTTTTTTTGTTCAGACTAGCCCATTCTTCTATTATTGACTAATAATATTTTAAGTCACAGTAGTTCAATTGCTGAGTTTGAGGTGAAAATAACATTAGCTTAGTTTTCTTTGGATTTAGGAATAGTTTAGATTGCTGAAGCTATTTTTCAGTTTTTGCAAAGGAATGCCATAGGTCATTATGAAATGAAGAGGCTGCAGATATTATTGATGAATCATCTGCACGTTGGACTATAATTGCTGGGAGAGAAGTTGTATACATTTTATTTATGAATGCATTAGAGAGTGGTGGTCCTAATACTGAATTTTGTGACAATCCTCATATTGTTTCCTCTTAACAGCTCATCTGCTCAACATGCACTCTGTTTTTGGTGGCTTAAGGTAACTTTTAAACCAATTGACTGTAAGCTTTTTGATGCCCACTTCCTTGAGCCTGGATAATAATATGGGATGTCAAACTGTCTGGCAGCTAACATAGAGGACTATGTCTCTGAGTGTAAATGAGCTTCTTCTTGTGGTACAGGGTTTGATTCCCCCAGCCTTCACTTGCCTACTGTGTGACTTTGACCAAGTCACTTAATCAGTCAGTGTTTTGAGGTAATTGGAAATTGCAATAGGCTCCTAAGTGGTCTCCTGGACAGCATGCCTTGTAATTACCCAAGGACTTACCAAATGCTTTGGATAGGTACTGGGATGCACCCATTTCACCCTGATTTCATCTTTCATCTTGTCTTCTTTCCTGAAAATAGTTTATGAAACTCAGTAATGCTATTTCTGTGCTGTGGCCTGGTCTAAATCCATGTTGTGTTGTGGATAACGATTTGTTCTCTGTTGGGTAGCTGATCAACTGTAGCTGAACACACTTTATAAGTATTTCAGATAAAGGGGACAAGATGACTGTAGGTCTACAGTTTGCCAGCTTAATAGATTTGCCTCATTTGTGTAAAAGGAATAACATAAAATTGTTTCCAAAGTTTTTGGACCTGTTTCTTCTTGGACATAGTGATTTATAAATATGCATAATGAGTCGCAATTGTATATTGGTGTGTAATTTTGTTATAAATGCTATTGCTGGTAATATAATGGAGGAAGTAAACAATGGGGTGTATATTATGAAGCAGCAGGCTGAGTTTCCAATGGTAATGGCTTATGTAGATGATAAAGTAGTGGAAACAAAGAACATATTATGGATAAGGAAAGTTAGTTTAGTAACAAATAACAGACTATGGACAAGGAAAGTTAGTGTGGTAACAAAGAACAGATTATGGGTAAGGAAAGTTAGTGTGGTAACAAAGAACAGATTATGGATAAGGAAAGTTAGTGTGGTAACAAAGAACAGATTATGGATAAGGAAAGTTAGTGTGGTAACAAACAACAGATTATGGATAAGAAAAGTTAGTGTGGTAACAAAGAAAAGATTATAGATAAGGAAAGTTAGTGTGGTAACAAAGAACAGATTATGGATAAGGAAAGTTAGTGTGGTAACAAAGAACAGATTATGGATAAGGAAAGTTAGTGTGGTAACAAAGAAAAGATTATGGACAAGGAAAGTTAGTGTGGTAACAAAGAACAGATTATGAATAAGGAAAATTAGTGTCATAACAAAGAACAGATTATGAATAAGGAAAGTTAGTGTGATAACAAAGAACAGATTATGGATAAGGAAAGTTAGTGTGGTAACAAAGAAAAGACTATGGATAAGGAAAGTTAGTGTGGTAACAAAGAACAGACTATGGATAAGGAACATTTTTGTGATAACAAAAACAGATTATGGATAAGGAAAGTTAGTGTGGTAATAAAGAACAGATTATGGATAAGGAAAGTTAGTGTGGTAATAAAGAACAGATTATGGATAAGAAAAGTTAGTATGGTAACAAAGAACAGACTATGGATAAGGAAAGTTAGCGTGGTAACAAAGAACAGACTATGGATATGGAAAGTTAGTGTGGTAACAAAAAACAGATTATGGATAAGGAAAGTTAGTGTGGTAACAAAGAACAGATTATGGATAAGGAAAGTTAGTGTGGTAACAAAGAACAGATTATGGACAAGGAAAGTTAGTATGGTAACAAAGAACAGATTATGGATAAGGAAAGTTAGTGTGGTAACAAAGAACAGATTGTGGATAATGAAAGTTAGAGTGGTAACAAAAAACAGATTATGGATAATGAAAGTTAGTGTGGTAACAAAGAACAGATTATGGATAAGGAACGTTAGTGTGGTAACAAAGAACAGATTATGAATAAGGAAAGTTAGTGTGGTAACAAAGAACAGATTATGGATAATGAAAGTTAGTGTGGTAACAAAGAACAGATTATGGATAAGGAACATTAGTGTGGTAACAAAGAACAGATTATGAATAAGGAAAGTTAGTGTAGTAACAAAGAACAGATTATGGATAATGAAAGTTAGTGTGGTAACAAAGAACAGATTATGGATAAGGAAAGTTAGTGTGATAACAAAGAACAGATTATGGACAAGAAAAGTTAGTGTGGTAACAAAGAACAGATTATGGACAAGGAAAGTTAGTGTGGTAACAAAGAACAGATTATGGATAATGAAAGTTAGTGTGGTAACAAAGAACAGATTGTGAATAATGAAAGTTAGAGTGGTAACAAAAAACAGATTATGGATAATGAAAGTTAGTGTGGTAAGAAAGAACAGATTATGGATAAGGAACGTTAGTGTGGTAACAAAGAACAGATTATGGATAAGGAAAGTTAGTGTGGTAACAAAAAACAGATTATGGACAAGGAAAATTAGTATGGTAACAAAGAACAGATTATGGATAGTGAAAGTTAGTGTGGCAACAAAGAACAGATTATGGATAAGGAATGTTAGTGTGGTAACAAAGAACAGATTATGAATAAGGAAAATTAGTGTGATAACAAAGAACAGATTATGAATAAGGAAAGTTAGTGTGATAACAAAGAACAGATTATGGATAAGGAAAGTTAGTGTGGTAACAAAGAAAAGACTATGGATAAGGAAAGTTAGTGTGGTAACAAAGAACAGACTATGGATAAGGAACATTTTTGTGATAACAAAAACAGATTATGGATAAGGAAAGTTAGTGTGGTAATAAAGAACAGATTATGGATAAGGAAAGTTAGTGTGGTAATAAAAAACAGATTATGGATAAGAAAAGTTAGTATGGTAACAAAGAAAAGACTATGGATAAGGAAAGTTAGCGTGGTAACAAAGAACAGACTATGGATATGGAAAGTTAGTGTGGTAACAAAGAACAGATTATGGATAAGGAAAGTTAGTGTGGTAACAAAGAATAGATTATGGACAAGGAAAGTTAGTATGGTAACAAAGAACAGATTATGGATAAGGAAAGTTAGTATGGTAACAAAGAACAGATTGTGGATAATGAAAGTTAGAGTGGTAACAAAGAACAGATTATGGATAATGAAAGTTAGTGTGGTAACAAAGAACAGATTATGGATAAGGAACGTTAGTGTGATAACAAAGAACAGATTATGAATAAGGAAAGTTAGTGTGGTAACAAAGAACAGATTATGAATAAGGAAAGTTAGTGTGGTAATAAAGAACAGATTATGGATAAGGAAAGTTAGTGTGGTAACAAAGAACAGATTATGGATAATGAAAGTTAGTGTGGTAACAAAGAACAGATTATGGATAATGAAAGTTAGTGTGGTAACAAAGAACATATTATGGATAAGGAAAGTTAGTGTGGTAACAAAAAACTGATTATGGACAAGGAAAGTTAGTATGGTAACAAAGAACAGATTATGGATAATGAAAGTTAGTGTAGTAACAAAGAACAGATTATGGATAAGGAAAGTTAGTGTGATAACAAAGAACAGACTATGGACAAGGAAAGTTAGTGTGGTAACAAAAAACAGATTATGGACAAGGAAAGTTAGTGTGGTAACAAAGAACAGATTACGGATAATGAAAGTTAGTGTGGTAACAAAGAACATATTATGGATAAGGAAAGTTAGTGTGGTAACAAAAAACAGATTATGGACAAGGAAAGTTAGTATGGTAACAAAGAGCAGATTATGGATAGTGAAAGTTAGTGTGGCAACAAAGAACAGATTATGGATAAGGAAAGTTAGTGTGATAGCAAAGAACAGATTATGGACAAGGAAAGTTAGTATGGTAACAAAGAACAGATTATGGACAAGGAAAGTTAGTGTGGTAACAAAGAACAGGTTATGGATAATGAAAGGTAGTGTGGTAATAAAGAACAGATTATGGATAAGGAAAGTTAGTGTGGTAACAAAGAACAGATTATGGATAAGGAAAGTTAGTGTGGTAACAAAGAACAGATTATGGATAATGAAAGGTAGTGTGGTAATAAATAACAGATTATGGATAAGGAAAGTTAGTGTGGTAACAAAGAACAGATTATGGGTAAGGAAAGTTAGTGTGGTGACAAAGAACAGATTAAAGATAAGGAAAGTTAGTGTGGTAACAAAGAACAGATTATGGATAAGGAAAGTTAGTGTGGTAACAAAGAACAGACTATGGATAAGGAAAGTTAGTGTGGTAACAAATAACAGATTATGGATAAGGAAAGTTAATGTGGTAACAAAGAACAGATTATGGATAAGGAAAGTTAGTGTGGTAACAAAGAACAGATTATGAATAAGGAAAGTTAGTATGGTAACAAAGAACAGATTATGGGTAAGGAAAGTTAGTGTGGTGACAAAGAACAGATTATGGATAAGGAACGTTAGTGTGGTAACAAAGAACAGATTATGGATAAGGAAAGTTAGTGTGGTAACAAAGAACAGATTATGGATAAGGAAAGTTAGTGTGGTAACAAAGAACAGATTATGGATAAGGAAAGTTAGTGTGATAACAAAGAACAGATTATGGATAAGGAAAGTTAGTGTGGTAACAAAGAACAGATTATGGATAAGGAAAGTTAGTGTGATAACAAAGGACAGATTATGGATAAGGAAAGTTAGTGTGGTAACAAACAACAGACTATGGATAAGGAAAGTTAGTGTGATAACAAAGAACAGATTATGGATAAGGAAAGTTAGTGTGGTAACAAAGAACAGATTATGGATAAGGAAAGTTAGTGTGGTAACAAAGAACATATTATGGATATTGAAAGTTAGTGTGGTAACAAAGAACATATTATGGATAAGGAAAGTTAGTGTGATAACAAAGAACAGATTATGGATAAGGAAAGTTAGTGTGGTAACAAAGAACAGATTATGGATAAGGAACATTTTTGTGATAACAAAAACAGATTATGGATAAGGACAGTTAGTGTGGTAACAAAGAACAGTTTATGGATAAGGAAAGTTAGTGTGGTAACAAAGAAAAGATTATGGATAAGGAAAGTTAGTGTGGTAACAAAGAACAGACTATGGATAAGGAAAGTTAGTGTGGTAACAAAAAACAGACTATGGATAAGGAAAGTTAGTGTGGTAACAAAGAACAGACTATGGATAAGGAATATTTTTGTGATAACAAAAACAGATTATGGATAAGAAAAGTTAGTGTGGTAATAAAGAACACATTATGGATAAGGAAAGTTAGTGTGGTAATAAAGAACAGATTATGGATAAGGAAAGTTAGTATGGTAACAAAGAACAGACTATGGATAAGGAAAGTTAGTGTGGTAACAAAGAACAGACTATGGATATGGAAAGTTAGTGTGGTAACAAAGAACAGATTATGGATAAGGAAAGTTAGTGTGGTAACAAAGAACAGATTATAGATAAGGAAAGTTAGTGTGGTAACAAAGAACAGATTATGGACAAGGAAAGTTAGTATGGTAACAAAGAACAAATTATGGATAAGGAAAGTTAGTGTGGTAACAAAGAACAGATTGTGGATAATGAAAGTTAGTGTGGTAACAAAGAACATATTATGGATAATGAAAGTTAGTGTGGTAACAAAGAACAGATTATGGATAAGGAACGTTAGTGTGGTAACAAAGAACAGATTATGAATAAGGAAAGTTAGTGTGGTAACAAAGAACAGATTATGGATAATGAAAGTTAGTGTGGTAACAAAGAACAGATAATGGATAAGGAACGTTAGTGTGGGAACAAAGAACAGATTATGAATAAGGAAAGTTAGTGTGGTAATAAAGAACAGATTATGGATAAGGAAAGTTAGTGTGGTAACAAAGAACAGATTATGGATAATGAAAGTTAGTGTGGTAACAAAGAACAGATTATGGATAATGAAAGTTAGTGTGGTAACAAAGAACATATTATGGATAAGGAAAGTTAGTGTGGTAACAAAAAACAGATTATGGACAAGGAAAGTTAGTATGGTAACAAAGAACAGATTATGGATAATGAAAGTTAGTGTGGTAACAAAGAACAGATTATGGATAAGGAAAGTTAGTGTGATAACAAAGAACAGATTATGGACAAGAAAAGTTAGTGTGGTAACAAAGAACAGATTATGGACAAGGAAAGTTAGTGTGGTAACAAAGAATAGATTATGGATAATGAAAGTTAGTGTGGTAACAAAGAACATATTATGGATAAGGAAAGTTAGTGTGGTAACAAAAAACAGATTATGGACAAGGAAAGTTAGTATGGTAACAAAGAACAGATTATGGATAGTGAAAGTTAGTGTGGCAACAAAGAACAGATTATGGATAAGGAATGTTAGTGTGGTAACAAAGAACAGATTATGAATAAGGAAAATTAGTGTGATAACAAAGAACAGATTATGAATAAGGAAAGTTAGTGTGATAACAAAGAACAGATTATGGATAAGGAAAGTTAGTGTGGTAACAAAGAAAAGACTATGGATAAGGAAAGTTAGTGTGGTAACAAAGAACAGACTATGGATAAGGAACATTTTTGTGATAACAAAAACAGATTATGGATAAGGAAAGTTAGTGTGGTAACAAAGAACAGACTATGGATATGGAACGTTAGTATGGTAACAAAGAACAGATTATGGATAAGGAAAGTTAGTATGGTAACAAAGAACAGATTGTGGATAATGAAAGTTAGAGTGGTAACAAAGAACAGATTATGGATAATGAAAGTTAGTGTGGTAACAAAGAACAGATTATGGATAAGGAACGTTAGTGTGATAACAAAGAACAGATTATGAATAAGGAAAGTTAGTGTGGTAACAAAGAACAGATTATGGATAAGGAACGTTAGTGTGGTAACAAAGAACAGATTATGAATAAGGAAAGTTAGTGTGGTAATAAAGAACAGATTATGGATAATGAAAGTTAGTGTGGTAACAAAGAACAGATTATGGATAAGGAAAGTTAGTGTGATAACAAAGAAAAGATTATGGACAAGGAAAGTTAGTGTGGTAACAAAGAACAGATTATGGATAATGAAAGTTAGTGTGGTAACAAAGAACATATTATGGATAAGGAAAGTTAGCGTGGTAACAAAAAACAGATTATGGACAAGGCAAGTTAGTATGGTAACAAAGAGCAGATTATGGATAGTGAAAGTTAGTGTGGCAACAAAGAACAGATTATGGATAAGGAAAGTTAGTGTGATAACAAAGAACAGATTATGGACAAGGAAAGTTAGTATGGTAACAAAGAACAGATTATGGACAAGGAAAGTTAGTGTGGTAACACAGAACAGGTTATGGATAATGAAAGGTAGTGTGGTAATAAAGAACAGATTATGGATAAGGAAAGTTAGTGTGGTAACAAAGAACAGATTATGGATAAGGAAAGTTAGTGCGGTAACAAAGAACAGATTATGGATAATGAAAGGTAGTGTGGTAATAAAGAACAGATTATGGATAAGGAAAGTTAGTGTGGTAACAAAGAAAAGATTATGGGTAAGGAAAGTTAGTGTGGTGACAAAGAACAGATTAAGGATAAGGAAAGTTAGTGTGGTAACAAAGAACAGATTATGGATAAGGAAAGTTAGTGTGGTAACAAAGAACAGACTATGGATAAGGAAAGTTAGTGTGGTAACAAATAACAGATTATGGATAAGGAAAGTTAATGTGGTAACAAAGAACAGATTATGGATAAGGAAAGTTAGTGTGGTAACAAAGAACAGATTATGAATAAGGAAAGTTAGTGTGGTAACAAAGAACAGATTATGGGTAAGGAAAGTTAGTGTGGTGACAAAGAACAGATTATGGATAAGGAACATTAGTGTGGTAACAAAGAACAGATTATGGATAAGGAAAGTTAGTGTGGTAACAAAGAACAGATTATGGATAAGAAGTTAGTATGGTAACAAAGAACAGATTATTGATAAGGAAAGTTAGTGTGATAACAAAGAACAGATTATGGATAAGGAAAGTTAGTGTGGTAACAAAGAACAGATTATGGATAAGGAAAGTTAGTGTGATAACAAAGAACAGATTATGGATAAGGAAAGTTAGTGTGGTAACAAACAACAGATTATGGATAAGGAAAGTTAGTGTGATAACAAAGAACAGATTATGGATAAGGAAAGTTAGTGTGGTAACAAAGAACAGATTATGGCTAAGGAAAGTTAGTGTGGTAACAAAGAACATATTATGGATATTGAAAGTTAGTGTGGTAACAAAGAACATATTATGGATAAGGAAAGTTAGTGTGATAACAAAGAACAGATTATGGATAAGGAAAGTTAGTGTGGTAACAAAGAACAGATTATGGATAAGGAACATTTTTGTGATAACAAAAACAGATTATGGATAAGGAAAGTTAATGTGGTAACAAAGAACAGATTATGGATAAGGAAAGTTAGTGTGGTAACAAAGAAAAGATTATGGATAAGGAAAGTTAGTGTGGTAACAAAGAACAGACTATGGATAAGGAAAGTTAGTGTGGTAACAAAGAACAGACTATGGATAAGGAAAGTTAGTGTGGTAACAAAGAACAGACTATGGATAAGGAACATTTTTGTGATAACAAAAACAGATTATGGATAAGGAAAGTTAGTGTGGTAATAAAGAACACATTATGGATAAGGAAAGTTAGTGTGGTAATAAAGAACAGATTATGGATAAGGAAAGTTAGTATTGTAACAAAGAACATACTATGGATAAGGAAAGTTAGTGTGGTAACAAAGAACAGACTATGGATATGGAAAGTTAGTGTGGTAACAAAGAACAGATTATGGATAAGGAAAGTTAGTGTGGTAACAAATAACAGATTATGGATAAGGAAAGTTAGTGTGGTAACAAAGAACAGATTATGGATAAGGAAAGTTAGTGTGGTAACAAAGAACAGATTATGGATAATGAAAGTTAGTGTGGTAACAAAGAACAGATTATGGATAAGGAACATTAGTGTGGTAACAAATAACAGATTATGAATAAGGAAAGTTAGTGTGCTAACCAAGAACAGATTACGGATAATGAAAGTTAGTGTGGTAACAAAGAACAGCTTATGGATAAGGAACGTTAGTGTGGTAACAAAGAACAGATTATGAATAAGGAAATTTAGTGTGGTAATAAAGAACAGATTATGGATAAGGAAAGTTAGTGTGGTAACAAAGAACAGATTATGGATAATGAAAGTTAGTGTGGTAACAAAGAACAGATTATGGGTAATGAAAGTTAGTTGGTAACAAAGAACATATTATGGATAAGGAAAGTTAGTGTGGTAACAAAAAACAGATTATGGACAAGGAAAGTTAGTGTGGTAACAAAGAACAGATTATGGACAAGGAAAGTTAGTGTGGTAATAAAGAACAGATTATGGATAATGAAAGTTAGTGTGGTAACAAAAAACAGATTATGGACAAGGAAAGTTAGTATGGTAACAAAGAACAGATTATGGATAATGAAAGTTAGTGTGGTAACAAAGAACAGATTATGGATAAGGAAAGTTAGTGTGGTAACAAAGAACAGATTATGGATAATGAAAGTTAGTGTGGTAACAAAGAACAGATTATGGATAAGGAACATTAGTGTGGTAACAAATAATAGATTATGAATAAGGAAAGTTAGTGTGCTAACCAAGAATAGATTACGGATAATGAAAGTTAGTGTGGTAACAAAGAACAGATTATGGATAAGGAACGTTAGTGTGGTAACAAAGAACAGATTATGAATAAGGAAAGTTAGTGTGGTAATAAAGAACAGATTATGGATAAGGAAAGTTAGTGTGGTAACAAAGAACAGATTATGGATAATGAAAGTTAGTGTGGTAACAAAGAACAGATTATGGGTAATGAAAGTTAGTTGGTAACAAAGAACATATTATGGATAAGGAAAGTTAGTGTGGTAACAAAAAACAGATTATGGACAAGGAAAGTTAGTGTGGTAACAAAGAACAGATTATGGACAAGGAAAGTTAGTGTGGTAATAAAGAACAGATTATGGATAATGAAAGTTAGTGTGGTAACAAAAAACAGATTATGGACAAGGAAAGTTAGTATGGTAACAAAGAACAGATTATGGATAATGAAAGTTAGTGTGGTAACAAAGAACAGATTATGGATAAGGAAAGTTAGTGTGGTAACAAAAAACAGATTATGGATAAGGAAAGTTAGTGTGGTAACAAAGAACAGACTATGGATAAGGAAAGTTAGTGTGGTAACAAAGAACAGATTATGGATAAGGAAAGTTAGTGTGGTAACAAAGAACAGATTATGGATAATGAAAGGTAGTGTGGTAATAAAGAACAGATTATGGATAAGGAAAGTTAGTGTGGTAACAAAGAACAGATTATGGATAAGGAAAGTTAGTGTGGTAACAAAGAACAGATTATGGATAATGAAAGGCAGTGTGGTAACAAAGAACAGATTATGGATAAGGAAAGTTAGTGTGGTAACAAAGAACAGATTATGGGTAAGGAAAGTTAGTGTGGTGACAAAGAACAGATTATGGATATGGAAAGTTAGTGTGGTAACAAAGAACAGATTATGGATATGGAAAGTTAGTGTGGTAACAAAGAACAGATTATGGATAAGGAAAGTTAGTGTGGTAACAAAGAACAGATTATGGATAAGGAAAGTTAGTGTGGTAACAAAGAACAGATTATGGATAAGGAAAGTTAGTGTGGTAACAAAGAACATATTATGAATAAGGAAAGTTAGTGTGGTAACAAAGAGCAGATTATGGGTAAGGAACGTTAGTGTGGTGACAAAGAACAGATTATGGATAAGGAATGTTAGTGTGGTAATAAAGAACAGATTATGGATAAGGAAAGTTAGCTTGGTAACAAAGAACAGATTATGGATAAGGAAAGTTAGTGTGATAACAAAGAACAGATTATGGATAAGGAAAGTTAGTGTGATAACAAAGAAGAGATTATGGATAAGGAAAGTTAGTGTGATAACAAAGAACAGATTATGGATAAGGAAAGTTAGTGTGGTAACAAAGAACAGATTATGGATAAGGAAAGTTAGTGTGGTAACAAAGAACAGATTATGGATAAGGAACGTTAGTGTGGTAACAAAGAACAGATTATGGATAAGGAAATTAAGTGTGATAACAAAGAACAGATTATCGATAAGGAAAGTTAGTGTTAAACAAAGAACAGATTATGGATAAGGAAAGTTAGTGTGGTAACAAAGAACAGACTATGGATAAGGAACATTTTTGTGATAACAAAAACAGATTATGGATAAGGAAAGTTAGTGTGGTAACAAAGAACAGATTATGGATAAGGAAAGTTAGTGTGGTAACAAAAAACAGATTATGGATAAGGAAAGTTAGTGTGGTAACAAAGAACAGACTATGGATAAGGAAAGTTAGTGTGGTAACAAAGAACAGACTATGGATAAGGAAAGTTAGTGTAGTAACAAAGAACAGACTATGGATAAGGAACAGTTTTGTGATAACAAAAACAGATTATGGATAAGGAAATTTAGTATGGTAACAAAGAACAGATTATGGATAATGAAAGTTAGTGTGATAACAAAGAACAGATTATGGATAATGAAAGTTAGTATGGTAACAAAGAACAGACTATGGATAAGGAAAGTTAGTGTGGTAACAAAGAACAGATTATGGATAAGGAAAGTTAGTGTAGTAACAAAGAACAGACTATGGATAAGGAACATTTTTGTGATAACAAAAACAGATTATGGATAAGGAAAGTTAGTATGGTAACAAAGAACAGATTATGGATAATGAAAGTTAGTGTGGTAACAAAGAACAGATTATGGATAATGAAAGTTAGTGTGGTAACAAAGAACAGATTATGGATAAGGAAAGTTAGTGTGGTAACAAAGAACAGACTATGGATAAGGAACATTTTTGTGATAACAAAAACAGATTATGGATAAGGAAAGTTAGTGTGGTAACAAAGAACAGATTATGGATAAGGAAAGTTAGTGTGGTAACAAAGAACAGATTATGGATAAGGAAAGTTAGTGTGGTAACAAAAAACAGACTATGGATAATGGACATTTTTGTGATAACAAAAACAGATTATGGATAAGGAAAGTTAGTATGGTAACAAAGAACAGATTATGGACAAGGAAAGTTAGTATGGTAACAAAGAACAGATTATGGATAATGAAAGTTAGTGTGGTAGCAAAGAACAGATTATGGACAAGGAATGTTAGTGTGGTAACAAAGAACAGATTATGGACAAGGAAAGTTAGTGTGGTAACAAAGAGAAGATTATGGATAATGAAAGTTAGTGTGGTAACAAAAACAGATTATGGATAAGGAAAGTTAGTGTGGTAACAAAGAACAGACTATGGATAAGGAAAGTTAGTGTGGTAACAAAGAACAGATTGTGGATAAGGAAAGTTAGTGTGGTAACAAAAACAGATTATGGATAAGGAAATTTAGTGTGGTAACAAAGAACAGATTATGGATAAGGAAAGTTAGTGTGGTAACAAAGAACAGACTATGGATATGGAAAGTTAGTGTGGTAACAAAGAACAGATTATGGATAAGGAAAGTTAGTGTGATAACAAAGAACAGATTATGAATAATGAAAGTTAGTGTGGTAACAAAGAACAGATTATGGATAAGGAAAGTTAGTGTGGTAACAAAGAACAGATTAGGGATAAGGAAAGTTAGTGTGGTAATAAAGAACATATTATGGATAAGGAAAGTTAGTGTGGTAACAAAGAACAGATTATGGATAATGAAAGGTAGTGTGGTAATAAAGAACGATTATGGATACGGAAAGTTAGTGTGGTAACAAAGAACAGACTATTGATAAGGAAAATTAGTGTGGTAACAAAGAACAGATTATGGATAAGGAAAGTTAGTGTGGTAACAAAGAAAAGATTATGGATAAGGAAAGTTAGTGTGGTAACAAAGAACAGATTATGGACAAGGAAAGTTAGTGTGGTAACAAAGAACAGATTATGGATAAGGAAAGTTAGTGTGGTAACAAAGAACAGATTATGGATAAGGAAAGTTAGTGTGGTAACAAAGAACAGACTATGGATAAGGAAAGTTAGTGTGGTAACAAAGAACAGATTATGGATAAGGAAAGTTAGTGTGATAACAAAGAACAGATTATGGATAAGGAAAGTTAGTGTGGTAACAGAACATATTATGGATAAGGAAAGTTAGTGTGGTAACAAAGAACAGATTATGGATAAGGAAAGTTAGTGTGGTAACAAAGAACAGATTATGGATAAGGAAATTTAGTGTGGTAACAAAGAACAGATTATTGATAAGGAAAGTTAGTGTGGTAACAAAGAACAGACTATGGATATGGAAAGTTAGTGTGGTAACAAAGAACAGATTATGGATAAGGAAAGTTAGTGTGATAACAAAGAACAGATTATGGATAAGGAAAGTTAGTGTGGTAACAAAGAACAGATTATGGATAAGGAAAGTTAGTGTGGTAAATAACAGATTATGGATAATGAAAGTTAGTGTGGTAACAAAGAACAGATTATGGATAAGGAACGTTATTGTTTTAACAAAGAACAGATTATGAATAAGGAAAGTTAGTGTGGTAACAAAGAACAGATTATGGATAAGGAACGTTAGTGTGGTAACAAAGAACAGACTATCGATAAGGAAAGTTAGTGTGGTAACAAAGAACAGATTATGGATAAGGAAAGTTAGTGTGGTAACAAAGAACAGATTATGGATAAGGAAAGTTAGTGTGATAACAAAGAACAGATTATGAATAAGGAAAGTTAGTGTGGTAACAAAGAACAGATTATGGATAAGGAACGTTAGTGTGGTAACAAAGAACAGACTATGGATAAGGAAAGTTAGTGTGGTAACAAAGAACAGATTATGGATAAGGAAAGTTAGTGTGGTAACAAAGAACAGATTATGGATAAGGAAAGTTAGTGTGATAACAAAGAACAGATTATGGATAAGGAAAGTTAGTGTGGTAACAAAGAACAGATTATGAATAAGGAAAGTTAGTGTGGTAACAAAGAACAGATTATGGATAAGGAACGTTAGTGTGGTAACAAAGAACAGACTATGGATAAGGAAAGTTAGTGTGGTAACAAAGAACAGATTATGGATAAGGAAAGTTAGTGTGGTAACAAAGAACAGACTATGGATAAGGAAAGTTAGTGTGATAGCAAAGAAAAGATTATGAATAAGGAAAGTTAGTGTGCTAACAAAGAACAGATTATGGATGAGGAACGTTAGTGTGGTAACAAAGAACAGACTATGGATAAGGAAAGTTAGTGTGGTAACAAAGAACAGATTATGGATAAGGAAAGTTAGTGTGGTAACAAAGAACAGATTATGGATAAGGAAAGTTAGAGTGGTAACAAAGAACAGACTATGGATATGGAAAGTTAGTGTGGTAACAAAGAACAGATTATGGATAAGGAAAGTTAGTGTGATAACAAAGAACAGATTATGGATAAGGAAAGTTAGTGTGGTAACAAAGAACAGATTATGGATAAGGAAAGTTAGTGTGGTAGCAAAGAACAGATTATGGACAAGGAATGTTAGTGTGGTAACAAAGAACAGATTATGGACAAGGAAAGTTAGTGTGGTAACAAAGAGAAGATTATGGATAATGAAAGTTAGTGTGGTAACAAAAACAGATTATGGATAAGGAAAGTTAGTGTGGTAACAAAGAACAGACTATGGATAAGGAAAGTTAGTGTGGTAACAAAGAACAGATTGTGGATAAGGAAAGTTAGTGTGGTAACAAAAACAGATTATGGATAAGGAAATTTAGTGTGGTAACAAAGAACAGATTATGGATAAGGAAAGTTAGTGTGGTAACAAAGAACAGACTATGGATATGGAAAGTTAGTGTGGTAACAAAGAACAGATTATGGATAAGGAAAGTTAGTGTGATAACAAAGAACAGATTATGAATAATGAAAGTTAGTGTGGTAACAAAGAACAGATTATGGATAAGGAAAGTTAGTGTGGTAACAAAGAACAGATTATGGATAAGGAAAGTTAGTGTGGTAATAAAGAACATATTATGGATAAGGAAAGTTAGTGTGGTAACAAAGAACAGATTATGGATAATGAAAGGTAGTGTGGTAATAAAGAACGATTATGGATACGGAAAGTTAGTGTGGTAACAAAGAACAGACTATTGATAAGGAAAATTAGTGTGGTAACAAAGAACAGATTATGGATAAGGAAAGTTAGTGTGGTAACAAAGAAAAGATTATGGATAAGGAAAGTTAGTGTGGTAACAAAGAACAGATTATGGACAAGGAAAGTTAGTGTGGTAACAAAGAACAGATTATGGATAAGGAAAGTTAGTGTGGTAACAAAGAACAGATTATGGATAAGGAAAGTTAGTGTGGTAACAAAGAACAGACTATGGATAAGGAAAGTTAGTGTGGTAACAAAGAACAGATTATGGATAAGGAAAGTTAGTGTGATAACAAAGAACAGATTATGGATAAGGAAAGTTAGTGTGGTAACAGAACATATTATGGATAAGGAAAGTTAGTGTCGTAACAAAGAACAGATTATGGATAAGGAAAGTTAGTGTGGTAACAAAGAACAGATTATGGATAAGGAAATTTAGTGTGGTAACAAAGAACAGATTATGGATAAGGAAAGTTAGTGTGGTAACAAAGAACAGACTATGGATATGGAAAGTTAGTGTGGTAACAAAGAACAGATTATGGATAAGGAAAGTTAGTGTGATAACAAAGAACAGATTATGGATAAGGAAAGTTAGTGTGGTAACAAAGAACAGATTATGGATAAGGAAAGTTAGTGTGGTAAATAACAGATTATGGATAATGAAAGTTAGTGTGGTAACAAAGAACAGATTATGGATAAGGAACGTTATTGTTTTAACAAAGAACAGATTATGAATAAGGAAAGTTAGTGTGGTAACAAAGAACAGATTATGGATAAGGAACGTTAGTGTGGTAACAAAGAACAGACTATCGATAAGGAAAGTTAGTGTGGTAACAAAGAACAGATTATGGATAAGGAAAGTTAGTGTGGTAACAAAGAACAGATTATGGGTAAGGAAAGTTAGTGTGATAACAAAGAACAGATTATGAATAAGGAAAGTTAGTGTGGTAACAAAGAACAGATTATGGATAAGGAACGTTAGTGTGGTAACAAAGAACAGACTATGGATAAGGAAAGTTAGTGTGGTAACAAAGAACAGATTATGGATAAGGAAAGTTAGTGTGGTAACAAAGAACAGATTATGGATAAGGAAAGTTAGTGTGATAACAAAGAACAGATTATGGATAAGGAAAGTTAGTGTGGTAACAAAGAACAGATTATGAATAAGGAAAGTTAGTGTGGTAACAAAGAACAGATTATGGATAAGGAACGTTAGTGTGGTAACAAAGAACAGACTATGGATAAGGAAAGTTAGTGTGGTAACAAAGAACAGATTATGGATAAGGAAAGTTAGTGTGGTAACAAAGAACAGACTATGGATAAGGAAAGTTAGTGTGATAGCAAAGAAAAGATTATGAATAAGGAAAGTTAGTGTGCTAACAAAGAACAGATTATGGATGAGGAACGTTAGTGTGGTAACAAAGAACAGACTATGGATAAGGAAAGTTAGTGTGGTAACAAAGAACAGATTATGGATAAGGAAAGTTAGTGTGGTAACAAAGAACAGATTATGGATAAGGAAAGTTAGAGTGGTAACAAAGAACAGACTATGGATATGGAAAGTTAGTGTGGTAACAAAGAACAGATTATGGATAAGGAAAGTTAGTGTGGTAACAAAGAACAGATTATGGATAAGGAAAGTTAGTGTGATAACAAAGAACAGATTATGGATAAGGAAAGTTAGTGTGGTAACAAAGAACAGATTATGGATAATGAAATGTAGTGTGGTAACAAAGAACAGATTATGAATAAGGAAAGTTAGTGTGGTAACAAAGAACAGATTATGGATAAGGAAAGTTAGTGTGGTAACAAAGAACAGATTATGAATAAGGAAAGTTAGTGTGGTAACTAAGAACATATTATGGATAAGGGAAGTTATTAAAAAGAGGGACGTGTTATCAAGAAAAGCCAACATATATTTGAATAAAGGAAAAAATTAAAAGTTGAGGAGAGGTTATTAAGTTACAGGAAATATGTTTTTCAAAGTAAGATGTGAAAGTGCTGGGCATAAGATTTGGTAAAATGTATGTGACCTTGGGACAATGCATAAAGTTATTTAAGATGCAAAAATATTGCAGGACTATGGAAATCTTTTACGTCATCTTTAGTAGTTTAATAACTACAGTTATTTTAAAAGACAGGGTATATTGTGGAGTTGTTTTATTCCTGACAGAAAAAGGATACTGAATTATAATAAATTATTTTTTTATTTGTGAGATTTTTTTCAACCCAATAAAAAGAAGGGTGATTTGTTATATAGAGGGAAAAGGAGGTCTAGGCATGATAAATCATCTGATATATTTGGGTCATTATACATATTCTGGGTATGAAAATGAGTGAGACATGAAAAGGAAAGTGTATTAACTCAACTAATATGACTGAGATATTCTTGAAATAATGAGGTTGATAAAGAGAATAGAATGGTGTATTAATGAGGAGCTGCAGGAATATCAAAATAGATGAATAAAATAGATTGGATGGGATTAATCGGAGATTTTGGTATGAGGAAATGATGTCTGGTTACAACTATATTGATCCTTGGGAAATACTGAGTGATAAAGTAAAAAACTAAATACATAGCAAAAAAAAACTCTCAAAAATGAGGATCATCATAAAGATTTTCTGTAGAGGCTAATAATAAATACATTGTAAGTTATAGTTCAGTATTATGTAAAGTAAGAGAGGAAAAGTTCTGTAACAGATGCAGGATAGAGGAAAATACAGAACCTGCACAACGGAAGTGTAAAAGAGTAAAGAAGCAATGAACAAAAGTGAATGAAAACAGGGTTTTGACAGAGGTAAAGACATTGGCTATACATTTAATTTTATGTGGGTATGATGAATGGGTGAATACAGCTGATCAAATGGTGATCGGGTTCATTGTCATAAGGATCTTTGTGGCGGTAGTACCTATAAATCAAAAGCAAGAACTGAAAAAGTACTATTCAGTAAGAAGTGGTAGAAATGAATATTATTAAAGGGATAAAAATATGATTGTGGTAAAGGGGCACGAACGTTTGACTGAAGAAACTCATTTAACATCTTGTACAAGGGATGGGACAGTCCGGAGTGCATCGCCCACTTATGCTGCACTGCATTGTCACTAGTGGAAAATTAATGTAAACACCTGGTGTTGGAATGGAACCCACATAATTCTAACAGTTCAGCATCAGAGGTTAGTGTGCTTCATGTTGAACCAGTGTCAGTGACAACACTGCCACTGATCCCTGCCATATTTTTTGTGTGCCATATTCTGCGACTTTTACAATATTTCTGCAGCTTTATTTTATTAAAGCTATGCGGTTAGGGGAACTGTTTACACAAGATAACAGGTCAGGGAACCATTTACACATACTGTGAGCATTGATTGTCATTACCTTCAGTTTCAAGTAGCCATGCTTGTTTTTGTTCTGTATTTCTCTGTCTCTCCGCATCTCTTTATTACCAGTTTAGGATTTGAATTTTTGCTCTACGTTAGAAACTTCTTAAGATATTTTGTTTACTTTATTTGTTTAACTATTCTCCAATTCCAGCTTTATCCAATTCAGGATCACTTGGGAGCCAGAGCCTTTCCCACTTCTCAGAGGGTGGTGTAAGGTAGACAACTAATTAATGTATGCATGCACACACATATGCCTCCCACTGTATACACATGTGCATAATACCCCCCACACCTCCCACCATATACACGTGTGCACAGTATCCTGCCTCACACACACACACACACACACACACACACACACACACACACACACACACACACACACACACACACACGCACACACACACACACACACACACACACACACACACACACACACACACACACACACACACACGCACACACGCACACACACGCACACACACACGCACACACGCACACACGCACACACACGCACACACACACACACACACACACACACACACACACACACACACACACACACACACACACACACACACACACACACACACACACACACACTGCATATGCAGCTAGAAGAGGTTTGGAGGATCATCAGTTTATCTGTACCATGTTTTTGGGATGTGGGAGGAAACTACTGTAACATCTGGGAAAACCTCAAGCTGACAGAGGGAGGACATGCAGACTCCACTAAGATGATACCCAGGTTGCGAGCTGAATCAGAAAGCAAAGTGCTTTGAGATAGTTAAGCTGTTTGATTTAATATTATCAGATATTTGGACTGACAGCTAAGAAATTTGAAGGGTTTGCCAATGAATGATTAGAACCATTCAACTTGGATCCTTTATTTTTTCAGCATAGATGCAAAGCCTTATGCCAGTATAGACAGGCATCCATCTAAGTGATTCTCAGTCCACTTAAGAAACAAATACTGATTTTTCATCAATCATCTTAAGCCCCTACAATGTAGGGTACCACACCTTCACCAACACCTTGGGCATGTGGCATCTTCGGGGTAATTAAAATGCGTCGTATGTCTAAGGCCTCTCCCCATTTTCATAAACTCCTTCTACCTACTGTTGTCATTTTTCCACCCAGGACATTGACATCCCAGTTCTTCTCCTTATGCACTTGTTTCCATGATCCTAAGGATTTACTGATAGTCTGCCTCAGCCATGGTATGAAGCAGGCACCTAAATTCCATGTCTTCTCTATCCACTTCGCTCTACCCTTCTAATAATATAATCCTCCATCAGAAATTGCTTCCACTTCTTCTTCTCGAGCTGCAGGTTACAAAATCCTCCATAGTTTTCAGTGCTGATGCTGTCATACAGAAACTGGTCTACGCCAGGATATCAAACGTTTTGTGGAAAAGTACATCTGCAGGATTTCACTTCTGTTCTCCCTCCATTTTCCTTCCATGGTCCACTGTGATCCAATGTTTCTCATTGTTAGGATATTAAGGCAGCGAATATGGCCTTTATGGTCGATGGCAAGAACAGATCGACCCATGAATCCTTGCCCATTCATAGGATCCTAAAGAGATCAACCTCCTTTTTCTTCTTCAGCTTAAGGTGGTATCTGAAGATGGGGCAGTACATCATTCTCCAGAATCTCACCTGGAAAATCTTTTCTGCATAATCAGGTCACCTTATAAAATGTTTTATTTCTTATCCGTTATTTTGTTTGCTTACTGTATAAAACTACTATCTCACCCATTAAAATTATGACTGACTTGGTCATTACTAGGAACAGAAGTCATAAATGAAAAGAGAATTATTCTGCACTTAATGTTTATAATGAAAAGTTGTTTAGGTGCCTCTGAGACAATATGGACATTTATTTAAAAGAGAATATCCCCAAGAGTTAGTTTGTCCATCTAAGCAGTTTATAACTAAAAGGGAATCCTGAGGACAACTGACCCCAGTAAGCTACAGCTAAGCAGAACTGAAACTGTTTAACCGAATATGATATTTACTCAGGGATGACTTTTATTTGTTTAATAAGAGTTTCTCGAAATATGATATTGTAAACATATCAGAATTCATTTATTGCTGATAAGCAAAAACATATTAAGATGTTATTAATAACATTAAATAATAATTCATTCGTTATATCTCACTATTATCTTTTTAAGACCCTTAGTGCTTTCATCAGTTTTCGGATTTTGTTTTACGAAGAAATGTGACTGTCCACTGCTAATGGGGCTTCCTGTTCTAAACAGAACAATATTTCTGAACAAGACTGACAGAAGCTCAACTTTTTTTTAAACAAGAAACATCTTTATTAAATTATCACCTATGACATAGGCAATCATACATTTATAGAAATGAAAACAAACCATATTGACATAGTTTTAGTTGCAAACATTATACATCACTTATCCAGTCATTGTCAGTCAAACATTATATAGCTCATTCCATTCCTGCCCTCTTTTAAACCTGATTCCTCCTCTAAAACATTATTCTGCATGCATTGTTCCCATCATTCACATTTTTTCGACGTAATTTACCCCTAACCTTTACTAATGATAACATTTTCAGTTGTTTCATCTCTGTTACTGTATTCATTACTTCTAGTACAGTTGATTTAGACTTCGATTTCCATTTTCTAGTAATTGCTTTTTTGGCAGCCACCATAATTAGACTAAGCAAAGCTTTACTGTGTGTAGGCAATTCTGATTCTGTATCATAGCTCAAGAAAATCATTTCATCAGTTATACCAATTTGCTCACCCAGTATTTCTGATGAAGCAGTCTGCAGGGAATTTTTAAAATCTGCCAACTTATTATATTACACTCCCAAAAGATATGTTCCCAATTACCTCTTTCTTCCCTATCATACCTGAGGAAAAAATTCTTTGGAGTCTACGTGGGGTATAAAAATACATATGTAAACACCACCAAGCAAAGATCGTACATCTTCTAGACTTTGTTGCTTATTTGAGAATCATACGTATATCCCCATTGTTTCTTTATGAATTACTTATCCAGTCTCTCTTCCTAATTCTTTCTAACTTCATCTGACTGATTCTTATAGTTATCATGCAGTATTTTAGGGTTCCTAATTAAATGATCGAAGATGCATTCTTTTGTATGCGTCTTGATATAAATTGAAAGCACGAAAAGGCAAAATAGCGAAAAGGCATATAAGCAAATTCTTTCCATGGGAAAGAAATTGCTTGGCCACTTCCGTTACTTTGCTGTTTTTGTGACTGTAGTATGATCTCGGAGCTGGTATATTGAAGTAGGGGGGTGGGGCAAAGCCCCCTATGTTATGTAATGTTTTACTTTTTTTTTTTTTTTTTTTTTTTTTTGTGGAACAGTGATTTTTTTCCCCTTGGAAAAAAAATCACTGTTCTAAGTGTTCGAGGTTATAAGCTTTCGCTTACATGGGTTCAATAAATCATCATTCACTTTTTTAAGCGTTCGATTATTTAACATAGACCTGTATTTTATATGCTCTACTAATTATCCCTTTTTTAACAGCAGCTTCAGTTATACATTCTACCAAGAACTCTACCAGTGCTGGTCGTGTGCTTAGGATTCCCCTATTTCTTTCTCTTTGTCTATAATCTGATATCAATTCTTGATAGGGAAGGCAATCTCTATCCTGCAGTCCAAATACATTCTTGGCCTCTTCCCATTCTATTACCTTTCCCTTTCTAATTATTTGCTCCCAATACCTTGGTTCCTTTGCCCGTTTTCTCCAGTAAATTTTAGCCCCTTTTGCCAATTGTCTGTATCCCTAATTGAAGTCATTCCTATCAGCAGAATCTCCTTTCACCATTTCCATGTTGGCTTAATTCTTAGAACACTTTCTAATGTGCTCTGTATTGGAGCCTTAACTGTGTAGCTATGAAAATCCCCTTCGAATCAGGTAATCCCAAACCACCTTGTTCTATTGGATTGATCAATTTATCCCACTTAACTCTTGTCGTTGTCCCCTCCCAGATAAAATCCTTCAACTGTTAATTAATTGCTGTCAACAATGTCTCCTCTGATTGATAAAAATATGTCTGACCTGTGTATAAAACTAAGGGGACTAAAAATATTTTGACTGCTTGTATCTTGCTATCCATAGAGCTTCCGATTTCTCATTTTTTTATCTTTTCTTTAGTCTCTTCCCTCATATCCTTAGTTGCCATAACAGAATCCTTTTTAATCTATACTTCTAAGTGCTTCATTTTATCATGTCCCCATAAATATGGATATTGCTGAACTAGTTTGTGTGGGGATACATAATTTACTGCTATTACCATTGTTTTATCTTCATTCATTTTGTATCTCAAAAAGTCTTGAAACTGACTCATAATGTTCCACAACACTGTAATGTCCTTTTCTGTTTTTATTAGGTATAAACTAATATCATCTGCAAACAAAGAGAGCTTCTCTTGACTACCATACCAATTATATCCTTGAATTTCTAAGTCCCTTATTTTCTTTGCCAATGACAGAAACTCAATCTTGAGCATTTCCTAGGTATTCTGTTGCCACTGCCACTGAAAGACAAATACTCTTCTTTGCATATTAGTCATGTGGGTTTTCCCATGGGTCCTAGATATGGGACATCTTCCAGGTCACTTGCTTGCCTGTCTTAGAGTGAAACAAGTGACTGAGACTACTTTGTGCTGTTTTGGGGATTTTTCCTCTTTACTTACTGTTGTACAGCATTGAAGTTGGTATATTTAAGTATGGGGGTATAGAAAGCTTATCTACAACTGGGGGACATAGGGTGGCTTGCCCTCCTGCAAAAAGCACTTAGCTTTAGAGATTGTAGGAGTAAGAACCTGAGATGTCACAGATCACCTAATAGCAGAAGCAGGCTTATGACAGAAAGTGCACTTCTGCGTGTTATATCTGAGATCAGGGCTATAATGAAAATGAGGGATAAAGCAGGGCTTAAATTCAAATAACATTATGCAGTGTATTGAATTACTAAACTCTTGACTTCTGAGAGGGTGAGCAGTTGATTGGGAATCCCTGCTTAGTGCCATGAAATCTGTTATTGACTTAAAACTGTTGAAAATTAAGAAACACACAATGAAAGTAATTCCCAAGCACACAAAACAGGACTAGAAACACAGCAACAAAATAAAGGAATTCAGCGATTCAAAAAGGAAATAAAACTTTGCAGCAAATTGCCATTTATTCCATTTATTCCATATGACAAAGTAAACCAGTTTCAATGCATTACAACATCTTCCTCAGTACTAATCTCATTAGGGACAAAAGAGAGTTTAAATTCAAACAATGGTATGCAACGTATTTAACTATAAAACTCTTGACTCTAAATAAGGTGACCCGTTGATTGGGGTATCATTGCTCAGTGCCATGACATCTGAAAGGGGCTTTAAACTGTTGAAAGACTTACAGTTGCTGTATAATCTGAAAGAGCATTCTGACTGATGAGAAAACCATGAGGCCTTCTCTTGGGCCTTGATTTAGAGAAAGTCATTAATATTTAACAAAGCTAAAATTAAGATTTCTGGTCAATGTGGTGCTTTGATAAGCTGTGCTTTGTTGAATTACATGCTCTGTCCGTTGAGCTGAGTGTGTTTTACATAACATTAGAATGATTATGCAAGGTGATAGTGGAGCCTAAATTTAGAAGTGTACAAAGAAAAATGTGTGGTATCTTTCAAAGTCTCATAAAACCCATTATGCAGTCTATACTGGGTCAAAACAAACCAAGCAGAAACTTCACAGTGTGGAGGGTGTGAAGTTCACTCCTTGAAATATGTTGTGCACCTAGTTCATTTATAAAAATCAAACTTTAAAATGCATACTACAAAATAATAAAATCGTGCGTAGTACACAGTTGAGTTAACAATGGAATATCCTTTATTAAAACACACAAACAAGTGTGAAGCAGTACTATAAATGAAGAATTTTACATTACTAAATTTACAGTTAATATAAGTATGCTTTTTATGTTTGTCAGAGCAGTGCATAGCTTCCAAAATACTGATATGCAGTTTGTTTATCCCCGTAATAATGCAGTCCTTCTTAACTGCATTTCAGTTGTGCCACAAGTAATTTCATCATTATAAAAACATGGAGGGTGAAATGTGATCTCATTCATGCTGATGAGGATTAAGCACTTCTGATGTCGGAAGGCATCTTCAGGAAGAAAGGAGTCCCCAAGCAACATAACTTGTTAGTAAAGTCCTCTAAAATGCAATCTTGAATAGTCATTTTATTTTTATATTTCCTAGATTAACAATTTGCCTTGAATTTTCATCAGAAATAGTTCACACCAAGAAAGTCTTCAAAAGCAATAAAAAGTTTACCAGAAATATTCACTATATAGATATCTAGTTAACACAGACAGCAACAGCATGTAATGTTGCAAGAGACATATGGGATTCTTACAAATTGTTATAAGAAGTGGCAACCTTGTGTCCCAAACCCAATCAGACAGGAATACACAGAGCTACAATCACATTTAAGCTTAGTATCCAAAGTTATCAGCAGCAAAATAATAAAACAAATATATTTAATATTATAAATAACAGTGCAACAGCTAACAGTTCTACATTTTGCTATAAACACTGATAAATATTCACTAGGGTCAAAATGGAACCAATTAATTCAAAGTCTGAAAATGATATAATTGTAGTGAATACTTAACTCAAAGCTAAAGGCAAAGATGCTGCATTTATAGGAGGAAAGGTAATTTTTTTATATATATATATATATATATACACACACACACATATATATATATATATATATATATGTGTGTGTGTGTGTATGATGCTAAATAGATGTAAAAAGGTATAACTGTAAATAGTTTGGGACGAAGATGAACACAGAATATGAAATGCAATGTTCAGTAAAGGAAACCAAGTACAAACAGACTCTTTAGAGGAACCATATAACCTTAAAATGTTTTATAAAACATAACTTCACGGATAAAGGCAGTAAAGTAAAGACACTGATTATATGGGTCCATTCTTCAGCAAAATCAAGGCAACAGACCCAGGGAGATCATCATATTTTTCTACTTGATTTATAGAAAAATTGTAGAACTCTGGAAGTATTAACAATTCATACTAAAGAGGTGGAGAACTAGGAAAATATTTGGTGTCTACTACCAATATCCAAAAAACATATAAAAATATTCACACTACACTATACAGACAAGCTAATTAAAAAGCCACATAAAAGCTCAGTATCAATATCTGAAAAAAAGAGGCAGATACCCAAATAAAATAGAATGTCCTACAAAAAATAAACACTGTTTATCGTGGGAATTGCAACCGTTTTGCTAAGTGTGCCAAAAGTAATCCTCAAAAATTAGAATTTTCACGAGAAACAACCAAAAAAAAGTATTTCAGACAAAGTACATACAAAGTCTATGAAGCATGAATGTACACTTCAAAACATAACTTGTCACAAATCAGATAATTATGTATACAAAGTATTAAGCAACACTGCTAACATGCAGCCTACTGTTGCTGACAAAAGGCAAAACTTACCAGTCTCAGTATTAATAGACTCTGGTGTAGCAGTGAAAATATTAAATGAGGAAATTTTTGCACAAATGAAATTACTAGAAATATTGAAGACTACTATTACTAAAAGGATGTCAGTGCAACAACAACAGCCAGTTCCAGGAAAAAAAGTTTATGTGTTTAAAGGAAATGCCAAAACAGTGCGTATTTAAACTAAAAAATTAAAAAATTTAAAGATGAATATTATTTTGTGTTAGAGCAAGGATGCAGAATAAATTAGGGAAAAAACAGGAAAAACAAGTAACAGGTTCTACACCATAGATATCTCAAATTGTGGTACTACCAAAACTAAAAAAAAAACTTTGAAGAATTTAGGATTTATGTAGACATTTACCAGATGAATAAGTTATAACCAGAGAAAGATTCTTCACTTCAACTTTACATAACATTATATTAGACATAAATGCAGTGACAGCATTCAGCAAGATGGTTTTAAGAGCAGAATGCAATTCAACAAAAAATTATACATGGCAAGCAGAAACAGTACAATATTTTTAGCTCATCCAGGATTAAAAAGATATAAAAGATACAGTGCTGGATTAGAACCTAATGGCAAAGCAATCACAGCCAAAACAATACAGTTCATGCTGTCAAGGAAATAATACTTTTAATATAAATTATTTAGACATACATTTATTTGAATTTATTAGTTACTATACAGCGTTTCTGAAGTAAAAGTATTTAATATGTCACACTGGCTTGTTTGCCCTAACTTTATTACACTGTACAGAACCAGAAGTAAGGTTATTATTTTCTCATTGCAGTAAAATATTGGAAGAAATAGAATATAATATTCAACAGCTGGAGTGGGATTCCTTTTGAATTTAGATGATTTCTCCAATAAACTGGCACTTATTAAATGAATGTACTCCCTCTGCCAGTCACTAGCATCAGGATTCCTGAGATTCCAGTCTCAGCTGCTCTATCATCTGTATATGGGACTACATAATAAGAAAGCTGTGAATAGTAAAAAATTAAATATGTTTCTGAACCTAGTGGAAGTGAAAGAAGGAAGGAAGAGCTGCAAATTCTTTGCAATGTGGAGTCTTCCTGGGCTGCAAATCTTAAAATGTGATAGTTAATATGATATAAAAGCCAGCTGACAAATTCGTAAAGAGAATATTATGAGATTTCATGCAAACACAATGGGATATAGGTTCATAGGTGC
>NC_056750.1:19112340-19129840 GCF_019279795.1 Protopterus annectens
ATTTGGTGCTGCCTGACCTTAATGTAGTATATTTTCCAGTCTTTAAACTTCACAGGCAGTTGGAACACACATATATATTAGGCATTCATTCATGTACTCCGTCTTGAGCAGGTTATAGAACAAATCTAAAAACTAGTTGAGTCTGTTCTGGTGAAAAATTAATATATAAATCATTAGTGAAGTGTTGCCACCCCCCCACACACACAGTACATTTAGCAGTAAAATTTAATTCCAAAACATATTTCAAAACACAGTAAGGGTACAACCTTCATGGAAAGGGTCCCTACCAAATCTGTTGATATGTGTTTATGTTTTGTAATCATGTAATTAGATCACTTTAACTTGCATGGACTCACTGAATTAAACTCCTTTGAACAGACTCAATATTTTAATCAGCAACATTGTCAAAACTTGTTATATATTTGATTTCAAATTTAAGGTAAATAATTTGTAGCAGAACTATTCTGGCAGCTATACAGAAAAAAAAGAACTTTGTAGTTACCAATTCATCAAGGTGAGTAGATGCATGTTCACCTATTGACACACCTGTCGTTTAATTCTGTATATTATTGAAAAATTGTCTTACACATATTTAATAATGATGGAATCAGGCTTAGAATAAATCACTTGAAAAATTATTCATTATGACTTTTTTTTAATAAAATCTTTATTAAATTATCACATATGACATAGGCAATCTTACATTTATATAAATAAAAACAAACAAAACGATACCACTTTAGTTGCAAACATACATCACAGACACCACTGAAACAACTGTAGTTGCAAACATTATACATCACTTATAATCTATCCAATCACTGTTAGTCAAGCATTATATGGCTCATTCAAATCCTGCCTCTTAAACCTTGTTCCTTCTCTCCATATATTGTTCCCACAATTCCCACTTTTTCCTATCTAGTTTGCTCCTTCTCTTTTCTAAAGATCCCCGTTCCAGTTGTTTTATCTCTGTTACTATATTTACTACTTCTAGTAAAGTTGGCCTAGACTTTGGTTTTCATTTTCTAGTAATTGCTTTTTTGGCAGCCACCATAATTAGACTCAGCAAGGCTTTACTATGTGTAGACAATTCCGATTCTGTATCACAGCTCAAAAAAAAAATCCTCTCCCCAGTCAATCAAATCTGTTCACCCAGCATTTCCAATAGAGTGGTCTACAGGGAATCCCTAAAGTCTGCAAGCTCATTACACTCCCAGAAAATATGTTCCCAGCTACCTCTTTCTTGCCTGTCACATCTCCAACATTTGCTATCCATCTGAGGAAAAACTCTTTGGAGTCTACTTGGGGTATAAAAATATCTATGTAAACACTTACAGGCAAAGATCCTAAATTATCTAGACTTTGTTGCATATTTGGGAAATATACATATATCTCCCCATTGTCTCTTTGTGACTTGCTTATCCAGTCTCTCTTCCCAATCCTTTCTAAGCTCCTCTGACTGATTCTTATAATTATCATGCAATATTTTATATGCTTTACTAATTATTCCTTTTTTAATGGCAGCTTGTGTTGTAGATTCTATTAAAAACTCTACCAGTGCTGGTCTTTCATTTAGGACCACCTATTTCTTTATCTTTGTCTATACTCTGATATCAATCCTTGTTAGGGAAGGCAATCTTTAACCTGCAATCCAAATAAATTCTTGGCTTCTTCCTATTCTATTACCTTTCTAGTTATTTGCTCCTGATATCCTGGTTCCTTTTCCAGTTTTCTACAATAAATTCCAGCCCCTCTTGCCTATTATCTGTATCCCTAACCACAGTCATCCCTATTGGCAGAATCTCTTTTCTCCATTCTCATGCTGGTTTAATTGTTAGAATACTCCCTGCTATTTTACGAATATAATACTCTGTATGATTTCTGTTGTTCTCCTTAAGAGTCTGCATCCAAAATCCCAGTCTCTCCTTATTTCTTGATCTTCCTCCCTGTATCATCATCATTCCTTTCCACTTTGAATGATAGTTTTCTGCTTTTGCTATGTATAAGAGCCTTCACTGTGTTGCTCTAAAATAACCCTCAAATTTGGTATTCTAGTCCACCTTGTTATATTGGAAGAATAAGCGTATCCCTCTTGACCCTTGATGTCTTCCCTTCCCAGATAAATCCTTCAACTCTTTTTTTAATTGCTATCCACAGCTTTTCCTCTGGTTGATAAATATATGCCTGACCTGTGTATAAGACTAAAGGGACTAATACATTTTTAATTGCTTGTATCTTAGTATCCATATCCATATAACAAAGCTTCCAGTTTCTCACTTTTTGTATTATGTTCTGTTTAGTCACTTCCCACATATCCTTAGCTGCCACAACAGAGTAATTTGTAATCCATACTCCTAAATACTTAATTTTATCATGTCACCATAAATATGAATATTGTTGAACCAATTTGTGTGTGGCTGTATAATTTACTGCTGTTACCTTTATTTTAGCTTCATTGATTTTGTATCCCAAGGAGATTTGAAACTATCTTAAAATGTTCCACAACACTGTAATGTCTCTTTCTGGTTTTGTCATGTATAAAATAATATCATCTGCAAACAGAGCCAGCTTTTCCTGACTACCATACCAATTATATCCTTGAATTTTATGAGTCCCTTATTTTCTTTGCCAATGGTTCTAAATATAATGCAAATAACAAAGGGAAAGGGGACAACCCTGCTTGGTTCTCTACTCAAGCAGAAGTTATCAGAGAGGACCCCACCAACTTTAATTTTTGCCTCCGATCCCTCATATATACTCTTAATCAACCTTACAGTTGTACCAGGGAAAGCAAATACTTCCATTGCCCTGCTCATGAAGTCCCAGTCTACTCTGTCAAATGCTTTCTCTGCATCAAGACCCACCAATAAAAATGGTACTTTCTTACAATCTGCTTCTCTCTGCATCATCAATGATCTGTTAATATTGTCAAATGTTTGTCTTCCTTCCACAAAACCACACTGATCCATATCTATCAATTTTGGTATCACTTTTGCCATTCTTTTAGCCATTATAGACATAAACACTTTATATTCATGGTTTAGTATCGCAGTGGGCCTGTATGAAGCTGGATCTGATGGATCTTTACCATCTTTAGGTATTACCATTACCACCGCCTTCTTCCAGGATGCTGATACTTTTCTTCCTCTTAAAATACAGTTAAACAAAAACCTTCCAGATCTTTATCAGTTTTTTCCCTCCTAACTTCCAAACTTCCAGAGGAATACCATCTGTTCTGGGGGGAGTTTCCTGTAGATTGGTTATAAAAAGCCATTTTTATCTCATCTCTTCCTATCCTAACTGGCATATTTAATTCTTCCATAAGCATTTCCATTTGTACCTTTTCTTGATTTCCATATTTCTCTGCTTTATACAAACTTTCATAAAATGTCCGGAATATTCCTAATACTTCTGCAGGATCTCTTCTTATCTTCCTTGTTATAGGCTTCCTAAGCTTGGTGACATCCCTTTACACTTTCTGTTGCCTGGGTTGTTGTGCTAAAAGTTTTTGTGCTCTAGAATTATCAAAAAAGAGATGCTTAACAGCAGTCTTTCTAAACTCATGCATATTATTGAGGTAATTTTCTGTTTAGCATTCTGCAGTTGTTCCTTTTCTTGTTCTGAGAGATTCCTCCTACTTTGCATACTTTCATTTGTCAGTGCCTCTGAATAATTCTTGTTACTTCTTATACATATCTCCCTTTCCTTTAGTTCCACCCTAGTTTTAAACTCCACTTTAATTTTATCCCACTCCCTAGCTATATTTTCAGAAGCAAATTCAATCTTCTCTAGTAACTCATGAATTAATTCCAAAACCCATTCCTTAAATTCCTCTCTTTTAAAGTGATAGGAGGGAAAGCACCAGTGTCTCATTTTTATTTCATTACCTTGTATTGCCATTTTAGTTATTATTGGTGCATGTTCTGAAATAGTTATTGGATGGTTTTCAAGAACCTTAACTAAATGCACATGTTCCTGCCAGATATAAAATGTATCTAGCCTAGCCCAGTTTTTGTATCTCAGTGAATAATATGTAAATTCACTCCAACTCTTAGTACTGAATTTACATCTTCCATGCCAAGCATTTTCATATATTTCTTCAAAAATCTACCCTGCTTTGTTATATTTTTCCCTTCTAGCCCCCCCCCCCCCAGGCACATCTCTATTGTTGCAAACCAAATTCCAGTCTCAGCCTGTAAGTAATACTCCTTGCTTAAAGCTTATTATTTCTCCCAGAATTTTCTTAAGCTGCAGTATAGCAGTTTTAGGTGGGATATAAATGCATGCCACTGTAATACTCCTCCCTAGCCAGTAGCCCCTTAGTACTGTGTATCTTTCATTATTATCTTTTTCCCTCTTCTTGCAATTAATGTAAGTACTCCTCTTTTCCTTTGTCCCAGATATTCTGCTAAATAACCATCCTGAAAGCCTTTCTTTATCAAATTCATATGTTCTCTTCTTTCCAGGTGTGTCTCCTGTAGCATAGCTATTTGCACTCAACATTTTTTAATATAGCTGCTCTTTCTTTTTTATATTTATCTGTAAGACCATTCAGATTGAAAAACATTACATAAAGCATCATTCTGTTATATAGTTATTGTTACCACCTTTTATATATAACTGCTTTTTTGTTCAAGGTCTAGTTCCAACTTTTATGTTACATGGATATACTGTTCGGCAGGCTGGTCTTTTATACACTTGTTTCTTGTCAAATCCATTTGTGCCTATGCCACAACTTACATAACTTTTTGTTTTTTTGAAAACTCTCAAACAGAACAAATAATCCCCCAACCCCCCATAAAAACCTATTAACTTAATATTAACACACAAAACTATGCATATCTTCAAATATTGATTTTTTTGCTTCCTAATAAGAACAAAAGTTCTAAGTTGATAGCCACACAGACGGGCTAAGGTTAACCAAAAAGAAAGTTTAGTCATGCTAAGACGCATGGTATAGCTGGTGCTATTAGTAAGTACTATTTGATTTTGTCTGTCTTTATAGCTCTCCCAGCTGAGAGAACACTTGAATGTTTTCAGAAAACCCTTTCTCCAAGCCATTTCTCTTTATCAAATTGTCTTCTAGTGACATGGAAACCAGACACAAAACTGCTAAGGATACCTTGTTTACCAGAAAAAAGCCTTATAATATTCAATATTCCTTTTCATTTACATGCTTTGTAATAATCTTGTTACTGGTTAACATCTAGGGTCTTATCCCAGTCATTTCCCCATGCAAGCATTGGAAAAAGCACACTGATTTTTCTGTTGTCATACTCTCTTAACCAGACCCTTCCTCTCTTCCCCCTCCCTTCCTCTTTTTTTCATTGCAGTGTCTACATTTCTTAAAACTGAACAAAGAAAAAGAGAGAAGAAGGGAGAAACTAACAAACAAACAAAAAGCGTTAGTATCCTCAATGCATTAAAAAAACTGCTAAAACTTTTCTTCAAGTCTAATTGGTTTTGTATTATCTTTAAAGCTGTCACTGCTGGGAAAACCCCTGATTGTTTTCAGATAACATTATGTCCTAGCCAATTTATCTGATCTTTTTTTTATTTTCCCTCAGCCAATCCAATTCCACCAGACTGTCTCCAGTTTCTCTTTATCAGAAAGACCAGCTGCAGAATTGCTACTTAGTATACATGCATTTGGTAGGAAAAAGCCTCATAATATTCAATATTATTTTTCATTTACTTGCTTTGTCTTAAAACTAATTAGTCTAAGGTCCTTAGGCCAGTCATTTCCTCATTCAAGAATGAAAAAAGCACATTAATTTCAACATTGTCATGTATTTTTAACCAGTCTCCTTTTTTTTTCATTGTGTTGCCTATATTTCTTAAAACTGTACAAGAAGAAAGAGAGAAGACGGAAGAAAAAGAAAAAAAAAACAGCAACACCTGTTTACAATTCCCATTACACTTAAAAATAGCATGCAAAGAAAACCATGCACCACAAATACAGAACTATTAAGAAAAGAAAGTGTTTTCTTTACTTACAGTTAGCTTTCTCCCCTCCCCAAAGATTTTCTGAACATTGATGACATAAAATAGGGCATATACTTTAGCATCCCCCTCAAATCCAACAAATTTTGAAAAAAGTCCAATATTTCTAGAATTTCTTGTTCTGTCATATTTCACAAATATAATTATTGCATTGTAATCCTACAGTAAGTTGTTGGTTTTATTACTGTTCTTCTCCATCACCCAAATCCTGTCTCTACTTCATTTCTAGCATACTTTCAATTCTTCTAGTCAACTCTCATACTCCCTTCCTTCTCTCCAACATTTTCCTTTGAAATATTGGAAAAGGTTTCACAGGTACAGTCTCTCTGTGGTCTTTATTACCAGAGGGACAAGAAGCAGAATCTCCTTTTGTTTAACAGCTCACTTTTTGTTGGACAAACTTTTGTATTTTAGCCTTAGCATCCACTTCATCAAAAAATGATTTTGTCCCTCCAGGGAAAAATATCTTAAAGACAGCTAGATACTGCAGTTTGAATCTCAGACCTGGGTCTCAACATTCTCTGAATAGTGGAATTAATTTGCTTCTCTTTTGCCTGGTATACAATGAGTAATCATTCTCCACAAATACTCTGCTGTCTCCCACTTTTAGTATTTTGTCTTTCTGCAACGGTTTTGTCATAATCAACTGCTTCTGCTGGTAGGAGGGCATATTTACTATTAAAGGTCTAGGTTGCTTGCTTATAACTAGATTTGGAGCATACACACAATGTGCCCTTTCAACTAACAACTCCTGCTGTGGAATACCAGTCCAGTTGCTGATTTGTGCTTTCATAACATTAATGCAGTCTGTTCCCTCCAGCTTCTTTGGTATAGTTGAAAATCTCAGGTTTTCACTATGTGCTCTGTCCTCTAATTGTATTATCATTTGAAACATTTCTTCTTGAGCAGTCTTGTATTCAGACAGTTTTTTCTAAATTTCGACCTCTGATTTTTGCAGCTTTACCATCTCATATAAATATCTGTTTAAAGCTTCTTCCATGTTTTCCAGCCTTTTGTTGTTTGCATTGATATACTCCATCAGCATTTTGTTTATTTTAGCCAGGTTTTTATGCAGTTGTCATATCTTCCTGTAGGTTATTGGAAGTCGTGTTTGAAGGTTGCATTGATTTTTGCTGAACAGCTGCAGAACTTTCCTAGTCAATGTTTCTTTCTCGCTTTTTGTAGCTGATTTTTCCCAGGTCTTCTGTATTTCTTTATTCCTGGCATCCAGGCAGTGCCCTTACTAGCCAGTTACTGAAACTGACCCATAAACACAAATCTACTGGCCTTCTCTGCTGAGTTTCTGTTTTTACACTGGAACAGCTAGAAACAAGCTATCAGTCAGTGTGCAGCCATCTTGGAAGTCCTGTTATTATGGCTTTTATTACGACATGCTGCAACATTTGTTAACTTATTGCCGTTCATTAAATTTGCTTCAATATGTAAATATTGTCATACATGTGATAAATTATATATTATGGGCCATTATAACTGAATTTATCTCTTTATTTTGTTATTTTAGAATTACTGCGGAAACTTTTCAGAGTCCCACTGTCTTTTATCAGTGTGTCACATGCCTAATTTTTCATAGAGATCATAGGAGTCATAGGAAACTGAAGGCATTAGACCAGACGCCATGTATACATTGCCGATAACCACCCTCAGGCTCTAAGAACTTTTCAGAGGGCAAGGGCTATAAGCCCCAGAGTATATGTTAGGATACCCTTCAAATTATCTATATTTGTAGGCCGGCAGGGAGTCTCTGCTTGACATGCAAGGGAAGTCTATTCCAGAGCAGTGTGAGGCAGTGGTGGTGAACCCATGTCTCCATTTAGTTTTATCTATTCACTGATGTAGACTGACATCTCTTATTCTACTGCTGGCTGTACTATCTGACACATTGAGAAAAATGAGGTCCCGGATATAGGGATTCCTGAAGGCACAGAACTTTTACACTTCACCTTTCTGATGTTGTTAAATAAAACTTTGTAACTGTCTTTGATTTTGGTATCTAGGTTTGTTTCACCATTTGTTTTGACATTTTTGTAATTCTACATTTGTGTGTGCGTGTGTGTGTGTGTGTGTGTGTGTGTGTGTGTGTGTGTCTGTGTGAGTTTAATCTAGTGTTAAAATGCTTTTTTATATGCTAAATTTATTCTTTTTCTGTTGTGTTTTTATTTTATATACCTCCACTTAAAGGCTTAATTTTTGAGTTTTCCACTCTATGTGTTTACTGAAACCGATTTGACTATGCACATATTCATTGCATGGTGGAATATTTTCAATTTCAGCTGTTATTTTTGGTTTCATGCTTAATAATTGGTTCCAGTCATAATTGCCTAGCATGTTACTAATTCCATTATAATTACTATTTGAGAAGTCCCAAAGTTTAACATAGATAATTCAAGGGGAGCCATCCATGAGATAAAGCATTTAGGAGCTGCCTCTGTCCACATTACACTTAAATATGAACAGGGATGAGCTTTATTTAATGTGAACATTGAGTCTTTTCCAGAGCAACAATATCCATTGTGAGATATGCATGTGCCTCCAAGCCATTCTGTTGAGGTTTAGATCCTTAGACTGAGTATTTCTGCTAACATTTGACTTGCTGATATGCAGCAAGCATGCCTTGAACACCAGACACAATTCACCTTCTAGCAGTCTGTACGATACTGAGTATAGTGATAGGGCTTCGAGTTGGTCCATGTAGGACACATTGTTTAAACTTTGTACCCTTTTAGTAAGATATCTCTGTGGGTGTAATAGTTGTTGCATGTGTATGGACAGATACATGCCAAAGGGGTCATTATATTCAATGACTGACCTAATGAGGACTGAGTAAAGGGGGACAATGACATCTACAGATCTAGATACAATCCCTTTGTTTTTAAGACGTACATTATACATGGACTTTCTTACAGAAGTGGATAAGTTGGTCAAAAGTTAGGTCACTGTCCATGATTTCCCAAATCCCAAATAACTGGGTCAACATTTAGTTTCCTGGGGTAGATGACATCCCAAAAGATACAGTAATGTATTTTTTAGCATTTAGTTTCAGTCCATGATTTTGGCACCAGTTATTTATTTGGGACAAACCTTCCTGCAGGATGGCTAATTCATTTGGGGATTCACTGACTATTCCTAGCTTGCAGTCATCTGAAAACATAGTCAGCCAGAGCCGGTTGGTATTGGCTTTTACTTCAGAAAAGCAGATGCCAAACAAGAGAGGTCCCATCACAGAACCCTGGAGGACACCAGTGGTGACTGGTCTCTTTGTAGAGGTTACTTCCCCTGTTTTGAGTTCCTGCATCCTATCTGTGAGCCAGTTGGCAATCCAGTGGGTAACATAGGGGTTTAATCCCAGTTTATTTGGCATTTCTGCTAAGTCTGAGTGAGGTATTGTGTCTAAAGCTTTGTCCTGGTAAGGGTATGTGTGTGTGTGTGCCATTTTGCCTTAATCCATTGCTTTGATGACTTTTTCAAAAAAGTTCACCAGGCTGAGTAAGCATGACCTGCCCTTGATAAATCCAAACTGAAATAGATCTAGTATTTGGAGGATCCCTACGTCATTATTAATAAGTTCCATGTCAATTCTTTCCATGGCTTTTCATATGAAGGTTGTCAGACTTATGGGTTTATAATTGACTGAGTCTGTGGAAGGTCAATGACTCTAAATGTTCACTTTTCATTGATAATATTCAGTTATTTAACAGTATTTTGGGTTGGCACTGTTTGGAAAATATGTTTGATAAATGTATCACCAACCATGTCTCCATGAGATTTAGATACAGCCAAGTATTAAAAAAATCAGTGGTAAAATTCTAAAACAAAAGAACTATATGGAAAAAGACTGTTCTGAAAGTATGTATGTTCCCATTACATTCAGATAAAATCAAGCTAAATTAAGCATCAAAAGCAATTTTATATGTAATTTGTGAAACCAGTGCCTCGTTGGAACTCTAATTCACTAGTAAAGCAGAAGATAACCATTAAGTCAAAACTACGGTACCCTCGATGTCAAAGGTCACCATACTCTGAACCACGAGAGCTCAGCAATTCCGTTGCATGTCATTTTAACATTGTTTTCAACAACTCACTTCATATAACTACTGAACTTCTGTATTTGGTGGGAGACCTATCAAACATCACCAGTGATCAGCATATTTTAAATTGCTAATTGAATAATCAAGAAGCAAATGAGTGGGATGCATTTTAATATCATCTGTGGTGCTATTTGAATTTTTGCTCGCCATGAAGGCAGGAGTAAAATGGTTGGGAAGAATAACATTTTTCTCACTTCCAAGCTGCATGTCTTGTCTAGTTTAATATTTGCTTAATTTGCTTAATGTTGTATGATAAATATTCAATATGGCAGCAGGAAATACTAATACCATTCCTTGGGTTTTGCTAGACAGCTACAGTGATGAACAAGTTATGAATGTTTGAAAAATTGTTGCAACAGAGATGAAACAGAATGGATGCAAATAAGCTGATTTTGGATTCTGTGACTTGAGCAGACACTATGTATGTTGAATCTACATTTAACAGGCTGAAGCATTAATGTTTCTGGGATTTTAATGTATTCTGTCACAAACTGACTTTACAAGATTCAGATAAGAAGTTTAATTCAAGTGCCCTACGCATTAACAGAAGACTAACCTACTCTTTCTGGATCTCTGGCTAGAGGTTATTTTGAACTGAACTAAAGAATGGATTAAAATGTTGAGTCTGATGGCAGTAAACATATTAAATTAACCAATGAAATAAAACACTGGAGACTTTAAGGGCATGGATTATCAAGCTGCTTTTGCATCTCAACTGCATGATTTAACAGAATAATGCAAATAAACAAGAAAAGATAATAATCAGAAGAAAAAGGAAAAAATAATGTAGATAAGGGAGACCGTGGCAATGGTAAACATTTTGCTTGGCAACAACATTAATACCAATTACTCATGCAATCCAAGTTTGTTTAATCTGAAAGGGAGATCCACTGGAGGTGGAGTTTCAATTGTATTTAAGGTAGATGGTGCCTGCAGTCAGCCTCTGTTTTTTGTAAGTTAGCAACATAGCATTACTAATGGAACTAGACATAGCACTACTGATGGAACTGAACATAGCACTACTGATGGAACTGGACATAGCACTACTGATGGAACTGGACATAGCACTACTGATGGAACTGGACATAGTACTACTAATGGAACTGGACATAGCACTACTAATGGAACTAGACATAGCACTACTGATGGAACTGAACATAGCACTACTGATGGAACTGGACATAGCACTACTGATGGAACTGGACATAGCACTACTGATGGAACTGGACATAGCACTACTAATGGAACTGGACATAGCACTACTGATGGAACTGGACATAGCACTACTAATGGAACTGGACATAGCACTACTGATGGAACTGGACATAGCACTACTAATGGAACTGGACATAGCACTACTGATGGAACTGGACATAGCACTACTGATGGAACTGGACATAGCACTTACAATGGAACTAGACATAGCACTACTGATGGAACTGAACATAGCACTACTGATGGAATTGGACATAGCACTACTGATGGAACTGGACATAGCACTACTAATGGAACTGGACATAGCACTACTGATGGAACTGGACATAGCACTACTAATGGAACTGGACATAGCACTACTAATGGAACTGGACATAGCACTACTGATGGAACTGGACATAGCACTACTAATGGAACTGGACATAGCACTACTAATGGAACTGGACATAGCACTACTGATGGAACTGGACATAGCACTACTAATGGAACTGGACATAGCACTACTGATGGAACTGGACATAGCACTACTAATGGAACTGGACATAGCACTACTGATGGAACTGGACATAGCACTACTAATGGAACTGGACATAGCACTACTGATGGAACTGGACATAGCACTACTAATGGAACTGGACATAGCACTACTAATGGAACTGGACATAGCACTACTGATGGAACTGGACATAGCACTACTGATGGAACTGGACATAGCACTACTAATGGAACTGGACATAGCACTACTGATGGAACTGGACATAGCACTACTAATGGAACTGGACATAGCACTACTGATGGAACTGGACATAGCACTACTAATGGAACTGGACATAGCACTACTGATGGAACTGGACATAGCACTACTAATGGAACTGGACATAGCACTACTGAAGGAACTGGACATAGCACTACTGATGGAAATGGACATAGCACTACTGATGGAACTGGGCATAGCACTAATAATGGAACTGGACATAGCACTACTGATGGAACTGGACATAGCACTACTAATGGAACTGGACATAGCACTACTGATGGAACTGGACATAGCACTACTGATGGAACTGGACATAGCACTACTAATGGAACTGGACATAGCACTACTGATGGAACTGGACATAGCACTACTAATGGAACTGGACATAGCACTACTGATGGAACTGGACATAGCACTACTAATGGAACTGGACATAGCACTACTGATGGAACTGGACATAGCATTACTAATGGAACTGGTGAGGCATGGGCTCTCATGGAGATTTTATTGGTCATAATTCTAGAAGAAAAATAAACAATTACTATGCCCCAGCAAGGACAATTGCAGGTTCTAAAGGATGGCCTAATGGTTAAGGTGTTTGCCTTACAAACACAAGGTGCAGGGTTTGAGTCTCACAAGAGATAATTGACTAAGCTTAAAATGGCTCACAAGGGCAGTTAGCTTAGTACTAATCTATGAACCTATGAACCTGTTTTCAAAGAGGTTACATTTCATACCCACTACTTTTCCAGTGTGGGAGGACATACAGGTTGATTTATTTAAGCTTTGTAGAAAGGTCAAGATTATATGAATGTTTCAGTAAATCTCAAACAAAGGAGGGAACATTTTGCAACATTCTGTGGACAGTTTTGTAACTTCATTTGATACTGAGGATGATTTGGACATTAATAATTTAACTGTTCATGAATTTGACTCTTTTTCCAGTGTTTCTGGTGATGGTGACATTAGTTTTCATGAACATGTCAATGTTCTTTTAGGAAGAGCTAACCATGAGTAAGAACTATTTATATGCACACCCCGAACAGACACTAACCTGGTTAACAACAGGTAAAACAATGCTCCTACTTAAGAGTGAACCTGCAAGCTACCCCCAAAATTATAGACCAATAACTTGCCTTCTGATGACATATAACCTATACATGGGAACTGATGCTGACAGAGTTTATAGTCATTTAGAAGAAAACTCAGTTATGGCAGTAGAACAAAAGGGGAATAAAAGAAAGTCATATGGAACAAATGATCATTTGTTGTTAAATAAAGTCATAGTGGAAACTGTAAAAAGGGGAAGAATCTAAGTATGGCATGGATTGACTACAAAAATGCATTTGATGGTATCCCACATTCATGGCTAAAAGAGTGCTTAAAAAATTTATTCCTACACTGATCGACTATGTTACAGTGACCATGAAACAATGGCAGACCACTTTGCAATTAAGTCATGATACAGGACAAATTATTATCCCAGGTATAAAAATTCAAAGGGGGATATTCCAGCGTGACTCTCTGTAACTGTTGCTTTTCTGCCTTGCCATTAACCCATTAAGCTGTCTACTTAACAGCTTAGGCCATGGCTATAATTTGGCTCCTAGAAAACAACAAAGTCTAAAGACTTCTCATCTTCTATTTGTTGGTAATTAAAACTGTATAGCTCATCAGATGAGGAACTGAAAGCACAGCATGTCATTTGGCCTTGATAAATGTGCAAAAGCAACCTTTAAAGCAGGAAAATTGCAACGCCAGGAAAACATCAGTTTGGGACAAGAATGTGATATAAAAGAACTTGAGCAAGAAAGAGTGCATAAATGCTTGGGAATTGATGAAGGATCAGCAATAAAACATGAACAAATGCAAGTAAAACTTAGTAAGGAATATTTTAGAAGACAATTTAATTTTGAAAACAGCATTGACATCTAGGAACAAAATCCAAGCTATAAACCAATTTGCTCTTCCTGTCTTAACTTACAGTTTTGGAACAATTGATTGGCCCCAAAACATGTTGGACAGATTAGCTATTAAAACAAGAAGGATGGTTCATGCTCACCAAATGATCTATAAAGATCAGTGCATACCAAGATTATATATTCCCCATTCTGAAGAAGGGATGGGCCTCCTTGAAACTGATTACATCTACAGATCTGCGATCGTGGGACTCCACACATATTTGCTGACCTCATGAGACCTAAACGTAGTGAAAGTTTTGAAACATGAGGAGAATAAATCTGAGATGACTTTCCTGCTTAATCTAGCAGAAGCATATTGGCATCAAGCAGGAATGGAAATCAAACCAGAAGTAGATAAAAATCAGGCAGCAACTGAATGTGCCAAAAAACAAAAGAAAGAATATAAGGTGAATGATCAGATGAAAAGGCAAGAACATGCATAAATATAGTTGCAAGTATAGAAAACTTTTGGAAGAACCTCATGTTGATCAGGAACGAACGCAGGAATGGTTAAGGAGAGGCAAATTCAAACCAAGAAATGAAAGGTTAATATTGGCGGCCCAAGATAGTGGGCTATGTACATGCTGGTTTACAAAGTCCATTGAACATGTGGGAGAAGCAGACAAATGTAGGTTTTGTAAAACTGAACTGGAAACAGTCACACACCTCGTTGCTGGTTGTGACATACTAATGGCAGAAGGACTGTATACTGAAAAGCACTGATGCCTCTTTCTCTGAGCTGCAGTAACCTTAATGTGAGAATAATAAAGTAAGGGACTGTGGAGAGTTAAGCTCCAAATCAGCATGGTGTAGGGCCCCTTGCAGTAGCACTTGTTGCTTTTGCAGGTGTTATACATTTGCATGAAACTGTTTTCCCTTTCAGTAGTGATATTTAGAATTACTTGTATATTCAAATGGATAGCTTCCTGCAGTAAGGAAGAAGTAGGTATGTTACAAGGGGTTGGAATATGGGGTGCCATAGTTGGAGCTATTCATTTCTGCATGTAGTGTGTTATATATTTCACTGGTTACTTTTTGTTGTACAGCATTTAAAATGTGTACCCATAGTTTAGTGTCAAACCTTGCAGAAAGCATTTTAATAACTGTTTCGGATTCAGGAACCTCTATTCCCTACTGACCTCAGGTTTCTGTCTCACATTATCCCACACATTCCCCCCTACACTGACCCTCTGTTTGCTTCCTGTAGCCCCTCCATATCACACTGTAAGGTGTCTTTTCTTTCCAGAGGTGTCTAGCCGTATTGGTGTCTCATCATCTGATTGTCAAGAGAGGAAAGAAATGGATAACTCACAACAAAATGTGGGTAATTCATGGATTTTTGGTAAAGCCTATATGCCTCTGGACCTTATGGATGTATACAGCATGATCTGCTTGGCTCTTACACAGATGCATTGTTTACTACCACATATTAGGCTGCCTGCAGGTGTGTCCTAGGATGTTATTACTCTGGCAGTCAGGGATAGCCCCTAGTTTCCGTAAATTGCACTTTTGGTGTGTTGTGTTCTCTATTCCCTTTCCCCGAGGAAGGAATCTTAGCCAATGACCCTTATCAAATCTTCCTATCTGGCTTTGGGTCTGTTAATCAAATCAGGCTGATCATTGCTTCAGTATAGGATCTTGTGCTGTACCAGTGCATCAGCCTCACAAGTAATCATTGTTCAATTCAAACATTTTCTGAAAAACATTAAGGTATTATACACTGAATGGGTGGTGCAATAGGGTCAAAGATTCACAGGTGATTACTAGGCTAATGGCACAAGAATCTTTACAAGCCCAGTCAATAATACCCAGGGTATGACAATATTATATCTTAATTCTCTAGATATGGGATGAGGTAGTATCAGGGCAGTGGGCCTTTGGGTGATGGAGCCCTGTGTCATTTTACAGACAGCCTCTTTCCATAAGGGACATGGGCAGTACCCCAGGAGTGAATTTACAGCTCCCCATTCATTTATCCAAATTCTTTTTGAATAGAGCGAGGGATGGGCTTTGTTTTACAAAGATGGGATGTTTATTCCATAGACGAGTTAGCCTTTGAGATATGAATCTGTCTCTCCAGCAAGTTCTGTTAGAGTCACAGATAAGGTTCAGGTCCATGGAAAGCATTACCCTTATTTAAGTTTTCTTGCGAATATGTAACATTTTCATCAGGACTAGATCAGAGAATGACTTGTAGGTCAGGCATAAGTTCCCTCTCAATAAACAATATGAGATGGAGTAAAGGGACAGGGCCTTTAGTCTGTCTGCATAAGACATGTGTCTTATGTTTTGTATTTTAAGTGAGAAACCTCTGGGAGCACTCCAATTGGTGTAAGTGCCTAGTTATGTACATGCAGAAGGGAAAATTGTACTCGATTATGGGTCTGATGAGGGTCAAGTACAATGGCACTGTGACTTCTTTTGATTTTGATGCCATGCCTTTACTTATAAGTTGTGCCACACAAAATGATTTCCTCACTACTGTAGCTACATGGAGGTCAAAGTTTAGGTTACTATCTATCTGTGTTCCTAGGTCCCTCACCATTGGGTCTAATTTTAGGGGTGTGCTATTGGCATTATAATTTACAGGGATATCTGATTTACTTAAGGGTATGATTATGCATTTTCTAGCATTTAGTCTCAGACCCTGGTTTTGGCACAAGTTGTTTGTCATTTTTAGGCCTGTTTGTAGGATGTCAGCATTATTTGGGGATTCAATGACTGCCCCCAGCTTACTGTTGTCAGCGAACTTGGTGAGCCAGAGACCCCCAACTTTGGCCTTCACTTCAGAGGAGTACGTACCAAACAGGAGGGATCTCAACACTGAGCCATGTGGGACACTGCTAGTAACAGGTTTCTTATTAAAAGTGGATTCACCTATCTGGACAAAGTGTCCTGTCCGTGAGCCAGTTGGTTATCTATCTGACAATGTAGGAATTTATGCTCTCTCCATGGCCTTGCAGATGAGACTGGTCAAGCTTATGGGTCTGCAGTTCCCTAGGTCAGTTGATGGGCCCCTCTTGTGCAAAGGGACAACTGTTGCAGTCCTCCAGTCCTCTGGGACAAAGTCCGTTTGGTGGCTGTAGTTAAAGAGGGTTTCTAGTGGCCCTGATAATTTTGTTTTAAGCTATTTAAGAAGCATCCTGGAATGTTGCCAGGACCCAAGGAGGCTGTGTTTTTGGCTTTAGCGAGCGTAGTAAGGACCTGCTCCCTCATAATGACTGGTAGGGGGGATGGTTGCAGGTATTTCTTTGGGTGTAGTAGGAGGTGATGGAGGTGTAGAAGTTTGAACTGAACTTGTCAGCCAGCAGGTTTACTATAGTTTCAGGCTAGGTGTAAATATTGTCATTCATGATTAACTTGGCACATTGTTGAGTATTTACAAACATAATTAAAAAAAAGCCTTATGGTTATCTTTCACCTGGGAAGCTATCTCTGACTCATAGTTTGCTTTGGCA